>NW_028319009.1:0-80000 GCF_062004578.1 Staurois parvus
AGGGGCCAAAGAAATGCATTTTGCCGAAACCTTCCAGATTTTCACCAAAATTTTGCCAAAGCAAAAAATATCACCGTAGCGCGACCGTTCCATTCCGACGCGAAGTCGCGGCTGCCTGGCAGACGAGGGGTTAAGGGCGATTCGTTGATCTGCCCTGCGCTCTTGTGGCACGCCGACCCTGGGAAGGCTATTAGGAGCGTGGAGATGGCTGGCCCCCCGGGAGAGTGTGGGGGGGGAGGTGGTCTTGTGGGAAGAGCCCCGCCATTCAGACAGATGGTGGAATGAGCCCTCTGAATGGGCCGTGTCAGGCTCACAGGGAGAAGCTGACAATTCAGGGCTTGGCCGGCCTGGTGGGAATAATGTCATTCTCCTGTCGGCTGGCTGCTCAATAAAGCTGCCTGTTTAACCCCTTCCCTGCTGGGGCCAAGGGTGTGGCGGGGGGGGGGCAGTCCTCAGCAATGCCTTCCAGTGAAATATTGGGGTACATCTGTGCTCACATTGGTTGCTGTAGGAATCCCCGGCATTGGCCTCAAAATTGATTAATAGCGATTGGCCAGATGGAACCCAAATAATAACCAACTTTTTTGGGGTAGAGAATGTCCACTGAAATCTGAGGGGGGCTACAGATCTATGACCCCCTACACTGCAAATGGCCCTGGTGATCACACTTTGACACCTTAGCTCTGAAGTTGAATTGGCTCGCTCCAGCCTCTCACATATACATAGTTAGTCTGGCTGAAAAAAAACAAAAGTCCATCCAGTTCACCATTAAAAAGAAAAAAAAGTTATAATGCTACACCCACAGTTGATCCAGAGGAAGGCAAAAAAAACCAGCAAAGCACGATCCGATTTGCTCCTGCTCGTTCCAATCTTCCGCCCAACACTGAAATGGTCCTCTTATTGGTGGGACTTTAACAGCACAATTTTATCAAATGGTAGGCAGGAGTTCACCTCAGGACAGGCTAGGGAGGTTCTGAAGGTCAGAGCTTCTGAATCCCTCCCACCTGTCCAGAAACCTGAGAGCTTTCTGGAGGAGGAGAGGAACCTCGGATCTGCCTACATGAGGGACCTTGGCTAATCCCATGGGAGGAGGCTGGGCATGGTGACCAAGGCAGCTCTTAAATATCATGGAGTCTGGGAGGAGGGAGCAATGTTGGGTGGAATAAAGAGAGAGAGGGGTATGATACAAGGAGTGCCATCATCCCTGAAAAGTACAGTGAAAATGTCCTTTTATTGGTGGGACTTTAACGGCACAATTTTATCAAATGGTAAACTTGACACTTCAATAGTTTTAAAAAAATGTGATTTTATATTTAAAATCTGAAAATAGACATTTAAGTTACAATACAAAGTGTGGCGATGTCATCAAAGATGATGTTCCAAGGAAGATGTAGAGGTAAGTCATGCACAGACTGCACTTGGCGCGTTTCGAGACCAATCGCAATCTCTTCTTCAGAAGTGCTCAAAAAGGCGTGACGCATCGCCCCGTATAGGGGTAAGAGGAATACAAAGAATGCCAAAAAGTTAATTGTTTTCCATGAATACAGCCAGAGATTCTTCATATGCCTCTAACAGCGATGGTGGACAAGAGACAGAGGGAAGGAGACCAGGAGAAGACAACTGCCACCCAACCTGGAGGGGCCTCGCCCAGCTACACCAGCGGCAGATCAGAGAACTGTCTGTTTGCTGATGCTGGTAGGGTGGTATAGGGGTGCGAGAAGATGACCAGAAATATCACAGGAAATATCATAGAGCCTGAGTGGAAGGGAGCAATGTTGGGTGGAATAAAGAGAGAGAGGGGTATGATACAAGGAGTGCCATCATCCCTGAAAAGTACAGTGAAAAGGTCCTCTTCTTGGTGGGACTTTATCGGCACAATTTTATCAAACGGTAAACTTGACAATTCAATAGTTTAAAAAAAATGCGATTTTATATTTAAAATCTGAAAACAGACATTTAAGTTGGCCGTGTCATCAACAATGATATTCCAGTGAAGATGTGGAGATAAGTCCTGCACAGACTGCACTTGACGCGTTTCGAGACCAATCGCAATCTCTTCCTCAGAAGTGCTCAAAAAATGCGTGACGCATCGCCCTGTATAGGGGTAAGAGGAATACAGAGAACTGCCAAAAATGTAATTGTTTTCCATGAATACAGCCAGAGATTCTTCATATGCCTCTAACAGCGATGGTGGACAAGAGACAGAGGGAAGGAGACCAGGAGAAGACAACTGCCACCTAAACGCCTCCTGGAAGGGCCTCGCCCAGCTACATCAGCTGCGAGAAGATGACCAGAAATATCACAGGAAGACAATGGTAGCCTGGCACAAACCAAACCCAAAATAGGGGTAAGAGGAATAAAGAGAACCTCCAGAAGGCGAGCCTCCACACCCATGATGACCACTTCTCACAGCAATCTGGTCATATAGCCCTGAAGTGATTTATTCTCCCACATTTTGGGTTTGGTTTGTGCCAGGCTACCATTGTCTTCCTGTGATATTTCTGGCCATCTTCTCGCACGCCTATACCACCCTACCAGCATCAGTGAACAGCCAGTTCTCTGATCTGCCGCTGGTGTAGGTGGGCGGGGCCCCTCCAGGAGGCGGTTGGGTGGCGGTTGTCCTCTCCTGGTCTCCTTCCCTCTGTTCCTTGTCCACCATCGCTGTTAGAGGCCTATGAAGAATCTCTGGCTGTATTCATGGAAAACAATTAACTTTTTGGTGGTTCTCTGTACTCCTCTTACCCCTATACGGGGCGATGCGTCACGCCTTTTTGAGCACTTCTGAGGAAGAGATTGCGATTGGTCTTGAATGACTATGCATGACTTGTCTCCACATCTTCCTTGGAATATCATCTTCGATGACACCGCCACACTTTGTATTGTAACTTACATGTCTGCTTTAAGATGATAAAAATAAAAATCGCCTATTTTTTTAAGCTATTGAATTGTCAAGTTTACCATTTGATAAAATTGTGCCGTTAAAGTCCCACCAATAAGAGGACCTTTTCACTGTACTTTTCAGGGATGGTGGCACTCCTTGTATCATACCCCTCTCTCTTTATTCCACCCAACATTGCTCCCTTCCACCCAGACTCCATGATATTTATGAGCTGCCTTGGTCACCATGCCCAGCTTCCTCCCATGGGATTAGCCAAGGTCCCTCATGTAGGCAGATCCAAGGTTCCTCTCCTCCTCCAGAAAGCTCTCAGGTTTCTGGACAGGTGGGGGGGCTTCAGAAGCTCTGACCTTCAGAACCTCCCTAGAGGTGAACTCCTGCCCAGGGGCGGACTGACCATTTGGAAACTCGGGCACTGCCCGAGGGCCTGGGGTCAGTAGGGGGCCCCATGAGATGCCCCTGGTACCTTTTTCATAGGCTTTTTTGAGTTTGGGCAAGGACGCAGGGGCCCCATGATCCCCTATTGCCCGGGGGCCCCATAAGTTGTCAGTCCGCCCCTGCTCCTGCCTCACTCACAGGCAGGGGCGGACTGACAACTCATGGTGCCCTTGGGCAGTAGAGGATCATGGGGCCCCTGTGACCTTGCCCACACTCAAAACACACCCAAAAAAGCATATGAAAGGTACCAGGGGCATCTCATGGGGCCACCTACTGACCCCGGGCCCTCACGCAGTGCCCGAGCGTCCGAATAGTCAGTCCGCCCCTGCTCACAGGCTGACTCACTCCAGGCTGCTCAGCCTCTAATATAAGAAAACGACCCAGCTAACCTGGAGGGCGCTGCATAGAGTAGAGCGGACATCTATTATATTTAATATATTCAGAGGTCGTCACTGGCAGCCTCCATGTGTTTCCCATGTCAGGTCTCCTCTCTACATTCTGTGAGGTTTGTTTTGTGGGGTACACTATACACGGGGATGTTTTATAGAGTATGGATTAGATCGAGTCTATTTATTGTGAAGCGTCATTCGACCTCTGGAACACGCAGCTCGCTGGCCTCCATCAAAGAGAAAAGTGTTTACATGAACATTTGGTGAACCCGAGGACAACGCACTGATGTAAACACAGCGTCCGCAAACAGAACGCATCGCATTTTTCACACGAGGTGAAGGACTTCGGGTCATAGGACAAAAAATAAATGATGGGAGAGTATCCATCCCCTAAAGAGGAGCTCAGAGATAGAGCGATTCTGTCAGTGGACTCGATGAAGGCCAACTCCTTCCTAACCAAGAATAGCCCGCCATTGCAAAGGCTGTAAAAGGAGCTCTTGCTGCAATGCTCACCTCCGCTGCGGTGCTGCTCACCCCAGACTCACCACTCGGCAATCCTGCACCGGTCATCGAATGACGCCCAGCATTGTTCAAACCATTTCTTAAGAGCACAGGCTGTCGTGGACCCGCCCCCTTGGGTGCGTGTCAGCAGGCTGCCCTGGACTGCAGAAAGCGCCACCACTTTATTACATTGACCCGCCCATCCAGTGAGCCCAGGTTGTCATGGACCCGCCCCTCGGGTATGTATCATCAGGCCACTCTGGACTAGAGAGAGTGACACCACTTTATTAGATTGACCTACCTATCCTGTGAGTTCAGGCTGTCATGGACCCGCCCCCTTGGGTACGTATCATCAGGCCACCCTGGACTAGAGAGAGTGACACCACTTTATTACACTGACCCACCTATCCTGTGAGCTCAAGTTGTCATGGACACGCCCTTTGGGTGCGTGCCGTCAGGCCACCCTGGACTGAAGAGAGTGTCACCACTTTATTACACTGACTCACCTATTCTGTGACACCAGGCTGGGTTGGACCCACCCCCTGAATGCACATCATCAGGCTCCCGTGTACTGAACAAAGCGACGCCGCTTTATTACATTGACCCGCCCATCCGGTGACCCCAGTCTGTCATGGACACCCCCTGGGTGCGTGTCATCAGGCCAACCTGGACTGCAGAGAGGGACACCACCTTATTACATTGACCCACCCATCCTGCAAACTCAGGTTGTCATGGACCCGCCCCCTGGGTGTGTGTAATCAGGCCAACCTGGACTGCAGAGAGTGACACCACTTTATTACAATGACCCACCAAACCTCTGAGCTCAGGTTGTCATGGACCCGCCCCTCGAGTATGTGTCATCAGGCTGCCCTGGACTTCAGAGAGCGACTCAACTTTATTACATTGTCCCACCCATCGTGTGAGCTCAGGTTGTCGTGGACCCGCCCCCTGGGTGTGTGTCATTAGGCTGCCCTAGAGCAGCTTTATTTCATTGACCCGCCCATGATGATGATGATGTCACTTGACAGGAATGACGATACTAGGAGAAAAGATATGTATGCAGAATAAAAAAAAGAAGTGTGCGGGATGCTCCAGGGAGAGGGGGTGGTAGAGGGGGTGTTGGGGGTGGGGGGAGGGGGGTAAGAGCTTAAAATGAAGGTTCTGCTTGTTTTTTGTTTTTTAAATAACAAACTTGTCTGTAATGGATTTGCACAGAGCGGCCCCCATCCTCCTCTTCTCGGTTCCCCCTCTCTTGATCAGTGCCCCAATAGTAAGCCGCTTGCTGTGGGGGCACTGGTGCATGCTCACTCACAAGACACATAAGACACATAGAACCGTGGCTCGGCCCCAACCCCTGCTCTCTTCTCATTGGCACACTGGTTGCGATTGACAGCAGTGGGAGCCAATGGCTCCCGCTGTTGTGTCTCAGCCAATGAGGAGAGAGAGACCCAGGACAGCCAAGGCTCCCATGCACATTGCTGGATTGAGATCGGGCTCAGGTAAGTATTGGGGGGGGGGGCGCGAGGGGGAGCAGCACACTGAAGGTTTTTACCTTCATGAATAGAAGAAATGAGAAAAAAAAAAAAAAAAACCTTCAGCCTTTTACATTTTATTTTGGACTTTAAAATTGATCCTGACCTTCCCTGCTGCCCACTATTGTGAGGAAATCCTCCGTAGCGCCTTTCAAAACTACTTCCGGGAGTGTCCGTTTGCTGTGTCCCCTGCAGAGCTCAATGGTTTCCCCGCCATACAATGTCCTGTAAAATACTATCTGGACAAAGGTCCAGCACAAGGACCAATCGGCTCAGTAGATTTCTGGCAGGGCCAACAAGTATTTTTGCGCGCTCGTAGAACAGATTCCATTAAATACTTGCAATTGTATCGTTAGCCCACCAAAAGGGAGCAAACAAGACAAGTTCATGGTTTGGGGGTCACCTATCCTCAGGGCGGACTAACAACTCATGGGGTCCCCGGGCAATAGGGGATCATGGGGCCCCTGTGCCCTTGCCCAAACTCAAAAAAGCCTATGAAAAAGGTACCAGGGGCATCTCATGGGGCCCCCTACTGACCCCAGGCCCTCGGGCAGTGCCCGAGTTTCCAAATGGTCAGTCCGCCCCTGGGAGCAAACAAAACAAGTTCATGGTTTAGGGGTCACCTATCCTCAGGGAGGACTAACAACTCATGGGGCCCCGGTCAATAGGGGATCATGGGGCCCCTGTATCCTCGCCCACACTCAAACCAAACCCTAAAATAGCCTATGAAAAGGTACCAGGGGCATCTCATGGGGGCATCTCATGGGGCCACCTACTGACCCTGGGCTCTCGGGCAGTGCCTGAGTTCCTGAATGGTCAGTCCGCCCCTGCCTATCCTTTAATTGCTGTTCAGCGACCCCGAAAACGCAAACCCTTCAGGATGCTGTACCAGCCTGTCACCAGCAGATGGAGTCAGAGCTCCATTATGTAATAATCCTGTGGCTGAGTAGGGCAGCAGATGGTGCGTTCCCGCACGCACGCACGCGCGCACGCTCAGCAAGCTGTCTCCAGCCCGGCCGCCACAACACACACTTTGGGGTGCTGATGCCTTGCAGAAAACATTTCTTTTTCTAGCGGCGATGGTCGGTAAATTACAAAATTGTTGTTGAGGAAAGTCGCCTTGCTGCGATTTTAGAGAATTGCATCTGGCTGTTGGTGGGGTGGGGGCAGGGGCGGACTGACAACTAATGGGGCCCCTGGGCAATAGGATATCATGGGGCCCCTGTGTCCTCGCCCACACTCAAACCACACCCAAAAAAGCCTATGAAAGATACCAGGGGCATCTCATGGGGCCCCCTACTGACCCTGGGCCCTCGGGCAGTGCCCGAGTGCCTAAATGGTCAGTCCGCCCCTGGGTGGGGGAGTCCAGATGGTGGAAGATGCATACAGTCATTGCCACTAAGGGTTTCGGGGATGGGAATGCCAGAAATATTACAACATAAAGAAGATATAATAACTATTAGGGCCGGTTCACACTATAGAAACGCAGTGCAGAGGCATTCCGGATGCATTTTTGACGCATTTTTAGTGTGTTCTGGTGCTTTTTTTTGCATTCCAGTTTATTGTTTCCTCTCTTTAAATAGGGACATTTGCATTCCAGTGTGTTTTTGGTGCGTTCCAGTGCGGTTTTGATGCGTTTTACCGCATTCCAGTACAGTTCTGTGCAGAAAAAAATGCAGCACGTTCTACTTTTTATTTTTTCTGCAACCAAAACGCACCGGAACTATGTGAACTATGTGATGTGAACTATGACATTGACCACCATATCACCTACTTTCTGTGCATTTTGGATGCAGAAAAAAAGCAACTGAAACGCATATAGTGTGAACTGGTCCTTCACATATATGCGGTGCCGTATATCGCATGTGATTCGCACCGGAACCGCACCGCATTCCCTGCAGATCACATGCGATTTGTGTGCGGTGCAATCGGAGTCGTACATTTTGTATGGCTCTAATCACATCCGCACCAAAAAGGTTCAGCACCCTTTTTTGGTCCGCACTAGAATCGGATCACAGGAGTATTCACACCTATGCGATCCGATTCTGCACATTGCACCGCGTTTTGCGCACCGCTTTCGTGGTGTTGTTAACTTAACATACACACCCGCAGCGGTTCGCATGAACGGGGTGCGATTCTGATGCGGTGTGGAATTCGCACAGAAAACGCTGCAAAATCAGGACCGCATCGGCGTGAACCCGGCCAGGGGCGGACTGACCATTTGAGCATTTGGGCACTGCCCGATGGCCCGGGGTCAGTAGGGGGCCCCATGAGATGCCTCTGGTACCTTTCATTGGCTTTTTCATAGGCTTTTTTGGGTGTGGGGGCGAGGACACAGGGGCCCCATGATCCCCTATTGCCTGGGGGCCCCATGAGTTGTCAGTCGGCCCCTGACCCGGGCTAAAACTTGCTGCAAACATGTCATTCACTGTTATTAGATATTCCATGTTCTCTCTGCTGCCACATTTTCTCTACGGCTCGGTTCACTCCATACGGGTGCGACAAAGTGGGCGTGTCCACATGCCTTCTGCGCACATGTAAGGCAGCCAATTCATTTCAATGAGCTGCACTATGCGCAAGAAATGCACAAAAGAAGTCCCTGACCCATTTTCAAAATCACTCCACACCAAACCTCATTAATCAATGGCATCGCCGTGCGTCTGCAACGCATTTCTCTCAGGAAAGCGCACGATTCTGCACCCATTCCACAAGGCCTCATTGGCATTGGCACCCCTGCTAACGCACACAGCACCATGCGGTTCGGTGTGGCGCAGTTTTGAAAAAAGGGTCAGGGACTGCGTTTTCGCTCATAGGGCAGCCCGCAGAAGCGAATGTTGTGCCCTTCAGGTGATGTGTGGGAACTCACAGAAACGTCAGCTCCGCCATAACTGTACAGTGTGAACCGAGCCGCCATGACACCGCCGCGCGTCTGCTCAAGGGCAGCAGGCTTCTGTGCACGTCAGGAAAGCGCGCAATTTTGTGCTTGTTCCCAACTCACACAAGGTGTGGAACGAAGCTGCTTCCGGCTTACATCTGCCCCATTATTCGTTCTTTTCCTGTATCCTCCGCTTATGAGACCAGATCTCCGTCCCTGAAGCTTGCGTAGAGCTTGTGTCAGAGCTGCAAATCTGGTCCAGGCAGGTACCGGCTTCAGTAAGTGAGTCGTCTGCTTGTGGACTGAAGTCCTCTGTTGGCCGGAGGGGCAGAGGGAGGTGGAAGGCACCACAGAGCTGCTGATCAGAAGCTTCCTTCCTGCTCCACTGTATAGCGGCACCACAGAGCTGCCGATCACCCAACCCCCCATCCAAACCTGTCCCATACACTGCACTGTGAACTCAAAGCGAAAGGCACAGGGGGAGATCACAGGTCTTACCACCCCCCCCCCCTCCCCCCGGAGATCCCAGGTCTTGGGCCCCCCCACAGACGCAGCATGCCAGGACCCGGTCGCAAAAAAAGACCTTTGCAACCCTGGTAGTTCTGCTACCGACTTTAGTGATGGCTGCATGGCATTTCTCAGGGCAGGATTTCTGGTGGCCCATGCCTGTGTAATGTGTGTTAAAAATGGCCATTAGGTCCAAACAATGTATGTTGGGTAGAGGTTCCATGTTCCTCTGTACCTGGAAGCTTTGGATATTTTGGGGTGGTTCATCCCGAAGAAGGACTCGGTTGTGGGAATGGGCTTTAAAGAAGCTTGGTAATTTTCCCAGGAATGGACAAGGAGACAGGACCTCTTTAGATGCTTCTCTAAACACAGCTAGCATAAGTATCCCAACGTGTCTTTACAATTAGGTGTAGCACCCAGGGGTGGACTGACCATTTGGAAACTCTGGCACTGCCCGAGGGCCCGGGGTCAGTAGGGGGCCCCATGAGATGCCCCTGGTACCTTTTTCATAGGCTTTTTTGAGTTTGGGCAAGGACACAGGGGCCCCATGATCCCCTATTGCCCGGGGGCCCCATGAGTTGTCAGTCCGCCCCTGGTAGCGCCCCTCTAGTTTTTTTTTTTTTTGTTAGAGGCTGGATAGAAGCCTGGTATGAGCAGGGGCAGACTGACCATTTGGAAACTCGTCAGTTTGGAGTTGTCAGTCCGCCCCTGGGTATGAGTCAGCCTGGGACGCGTCAGCCAGGTTACTCTGGGTCAGGGCTGAAGGCTCCACAGGTCAGTTCCCCGATACCTCCCCCTGCTCTAGAAGCTTGAGAAGCTTCTAGAAGGCAGTGGTCAGGGGTGAGGAGGGGCTGATCTGCATACTTAAGGGATCTTGAGCAATCCCCAAGCAGGAGGCTTAGCATGGGGTCAGGACGATTATGGTAGAGCCTGATCAGGAAGTGGTCAGTGTTGGGTGGAAGATGGAGTGAGAAGTCTGGAGTGTGGAGGCTGGGAGGGGGCCCAGGAGAGGAGCCTACCTGCAGGCAGGAGCTGGAGAGGAGGATCTCTCTACCTTATCATCCCCAGAGAGAGGACTACCTGTGGAGCAGGGAAGGAGCCAGCCCAGCGTAAGGACTGAAGGCAGTCATCAACCCCTCAAGCTCACAGGAGGAGTAACCCCTCTCCCCATGGGCCAGATAAGGGGAGAGGGCATTGTGGTGGCAAACCCAACAATCTCCTCACCTGGGGCTGCTTGGCTAAAGTGGCAGTTTCTGGGTTCCCTTGCTGGGGGATTCCCTCAGGCAGCTGGGTGAAGAGGAGGATTCATCT
Source organism: Staurois parvus (assembly GCF_062004578.1). Taxonomy (NCBI): domain Eukaryota; kingdom Metazoa; phylum Chordata; class Amphibia; order Anura; family Ranidae; genus Staurois; species Staurois parvus. The sequence continues at coordinate 10,450 of NW_028319009.1, forward strand.
GGGGTCACACCAGAAGGGCTGGAGATCTCTTCAAAGAAGATAATATTATTTTTGACCACATCTGTACATAGTTGCTAAGGAGCTTGTCCTCAAGTATCTACAGTTCCTTGGGCATCCCATAAACCCCATCCAAGTTCAATACCCCTTAATAAAACCACAAAAACAATCTTAAGGACTGTTTACTGCCGCCAGTGTGCACGTGTGGAAGAAAATGCGTGGTGCCTGGCTGTGCAGGACTATAGGGGGACCCAAAAACTCAGCTGCTTCTAAGGGGGTAGTGCTACATAGGTCTTCAACCACCTAAACTGGAACTAAACCCTCCTATCCTTTTCAGCCAAGGAAACTGCCATCTCAGCCTCTGTTTGATCTGCAACTGTTATTGCTGCTGCACGTGTGATCAGTTATGACATCAGCCGCTTGAGGGTTTGACAGTATGAATGAGAGCACAAGCAAATGTGAGCTGTGGGAGGGGCCCAGCAGGCTCCACCCACCACATAAACTATAGGAGGGGGAGGAGACAAGATCAGGCGCCCTGCACAAGGGCAGGGTAGAGCTGTGGGAGGGACAAACAAGGCTCCACCCACTACAGAAAATTACCGGTGGGGGCAGAGTCAAGACCAGTTACCCTGCACAAGGAGAGAAAGCAGAGCTGTGGGAGGGGCCCAGCACTACAGAATGGGGTGGAGACAAGACCAGTCCCCCTGCTCAAGGAGAGAGAGAGAGTAGAGCTATAGGAGGGGCCCAGAAAGCTCCACCCACTACAGGAAGGGATGGAGACAAGACCAGTTCCCCTTCACAAGGAGAGAGAGAGAGTAGACCTATAGGAGGGGCCCATAAAGCTCCACCCTCTACAGGAGGGGGTGGAGACAAGACCAGTCCCCCTGCACAAGGAGACAGAGAGAATAGAGCTATGGGAGGGCCCCAGAAAGCTCCACCCTCTACAGGAGGGGGTGGAGACAAGACCAGTCCCCCTGCACAAGGAGAGAGAGAGAGTAGAGCTATAGGAGGGGCTTATAAAGCTCCACCCTCTACAGGAGGGGGTGGAGAAAAGACCAGTCCCCCTTCACAAGGAGAGAGAGAGAGGGTAGAGCTATGGGAGGGGCCCAGAAAGCTCCACCCTCTACAGGAAGGGGTGGAGACAAGACCAGTCCCCCTTCACAAGGAGAGAGAGAGAGAGAAGAGCTATGGGAGGGGCCCATAAAACTCCACCCTCTACAGGAAGGGGTGGAGACAAGGCAAGTCCCCTACCCAAGGAGAGAAAGGGAGGGGCTCAGAAGGCTTCACCTTCTACAGGAGGGGGCGGAGACAAGACCAGTCCCCCTGCACAAGGAGAGAGAGAGTAGAACTATGGGAGGGGCCCAGAAAACTCCACCCTCTACAGGAAGGGGCGGAGACAAGACCAGGCCCCCTGCCCAAGGAGAGAAAGAGCATGGGAAGGGCTCAGAAGGCTTCACCTTCTGCAGGAGGGGGTGGAGACAGGACCAATCCCCCTACCCAAGGAGAGAGAGAGCAAAGCAAGGGAGGGGCTCAAAAGGCTTCACCTTCTACAGGAGGGGCGGAGACAAGACCAGTTCCCCTACCCAAGGAGAGAGCAAAGCAAGGGAGGGGCTCAGAAGGCTTCACCTTCTACAGGAGGGGGCGGAGACAAGACCAGTCCTCCTGCCCAAGCAGAGAGGGCAGCAGTGAGCGGTCTTTATTCCAGGAAGTCTCACCCTGGACGACGGCCCAGATCTGGAGGAATACACGAAGCTCACCGAGATTGGAGGAGAAGACACATGACCGATATTTGCTGATCCCGGAGTTCACCTTTAATATACAGCGTCAGCAATCAGCGCAGAACTTACAGATAAAAGAAATCTGATGAAACAGACATTCCCTGGCAGACACGGGACAACTACAAGATTTATTTCCGGACGGATCGGCGTCCTCCTTCACCCAAACAGCCGCTAGAAAAACCCAATTACCGGGCCGGCTCGCTGCGCTTGTTTGTAATCTGTCAGAGAACCGTCAGCCGCGCCGAGAGTTTTGTGAAAACAAGTCTGATATCTGACAAGCGCTCGCTAAAGCAATTAAATAATATTCCTGCCAGGAAGGCCGAGTAATTGTCTGCAAGAAAGGCAGCTCCGCTCATAACCGACGTCTCCGAACATTTCCTTCTCTCTGCACACATCAGCTGAGCCCAACACAAGTAGAATGGACGGGTCTTGTGGCCTGTGCCAGAGGTGCATCTGTCCACGGGGAAGGGGGCCACGGGTGTCTGGCTGAGTTCAGAGATGGGCGAAGCTTCAGTTGCATCACGGGCAGTGGTGTCCCGAGACAGGTGCGGGGGGTGCGGTCTCCACCGGGTGACACCGACCGCACGGGGTGACACCGGACCCGCTCCACGAAAAGGTAAGTGGTAAAGCAAGCCGACGATCCCCGCAGGATGGATCCGATCCAGGGGCAACTGACAACTCATGGGGCCCCCGGGCAATAGGGGATCATGGGGCCCCTGTGTCCTTGCCCAAACTCAAAAAAGCCTATGAAAAAGGTACCAGGGGCATCTCCTGGGGCCCCCTACTGACCCCGGGCCCTTGGGCAGTGCCCGAGTTTCCAAATGGTCAGTCCGCCCCTGATATTCCGATCCATCCTGCGGGGATCGTCGGCTTTCTTTACAACTTACCTTTTCTTGGAGCGGGTCCGGTGTCACCCCGTATAGGTTACATGCCGACGATCCTGCGGGGATCGTCCACGGGGAAGGGGGCCACGGGTGTCTGGTGGTGCTGCGTTCGGAGATGGGCGAAGCTCCAGTTGCATCACGGGCAGTGGCGTCCCGAGACAGGTGCGGGGGGTGCGGTCCGCACCGGGTGACACCGACCACACGGGGTGACACCGGACCCACTCCACAAAAAGGTAAGTGGTAAAGCAAGCCGACGATCCCCGCAGGATTGATCTGATCCATCCTGCGGGGATCGTCGGCATGCAACCTATACGGGGTGACACCGGACCCGCTCCAAGAAAAGGTAAGTTGTAAAGAAAGCCGATGATCCCCGCAGGATGGATCGGATCTGGGATTGAGCATAATGGATCGGACTCCGATCCATTATGCTGAATCTGCAGATCCCATCCTTTCTGTGGAGATCGTCCGAGGGGTTGTCACCAAATGTTACTGCACTGGGTGACACCAACCCTAGGGAAGCCTCTGATGACGGGATCCATCTTTTTTCCAGGTTCAGATCTGGCTCCTCTGCGCCGTATAATGGAAGGCCAGGACAAGGGGTGGGCAGGAGGGGCAGCTGCCCTGGGCTCAGTAGAACAAGGGGGCGGAGAATGAACACAGGGCGGTACACCGATTCTACAGCATGCATTAGCAGTGGGAGAGGGGGCGCAGTTCTGCATCCCTGCCCTGGGCACTGGGACCTGTCCCAGTACTGGTGTCATAGATGAGCTGGTTGTCACCTAAGGAGGAGGAGGCAGGAGCAAGTCCACAGACCTTCCGCACCGGCCTGCCCTAAGATATAACAATGGCGATCCACCAGAAAAGGCCAGAAAAACAAATGCTGTTCCCTCAATCTGGCAGCTGCAGGTGACGCTTAGGGACTGAAGGAGGTAAAAGACATCATCTGGAATGGCAACAGTTACCTCATGTCTGTGATCACTTCAAGTGTCAGTCCTCATAAACTAGCCAATCCCAACCTTCATACCCAACAGGAACCTGGGAAAGAATGTTCATCTCCTGGGGAACGAAAAAAAAAAAATTGGTCAGTGGGAAGAATGTCCCTTACATTGGGGGTCACTGGGAAGAATGTCCCTTACATTGGGGGTCAGTGGGAAGAATGTCCCTTACATTGGGGGTCAGTGGGAAGAATGTCCCTTACATTGGTCATCAGTGGGAAGAATGTCCCTTACATTGGTGGTCAGTGGGAAGAATGTCCCTTACATTGGGGGTCAGTGGGAAGAATGTTCCTTACATTGGGGGTCAGTGGGAAGAATGTCCCTTACATTGGTGGTCAGTGGGAAGAATGTCCCTTACATTGGGGGTCAGTGGGAAGAATGTCCCTTACATTGGTGGTCAGTGGGAAGAATGTCCCTTACATTGGGGGGTCAGTGGGAAGAATGTCCCTTACATTGGGGGTCAGTGGGAAGAATGTCCCTTACATTGGGGGTCAGTGGGAAGAATGTCCCTTACATTGGGGGTCAGTGGGAAGAATGGCCCTTACATTGGGGGTCAGTGGGAAGAATGTCCCTTACATTGGGGGTCAGTGGGAAGAATGTCCCTTACATTGGTGGTCAGTGGGAAGAATGTCCCTTACATTGGGGGTCAGTGGGAAGAACGTCCCTTACATTGGGGGTCAGTGGGAAGAATGTCCCTTACATTGGTGGTCAGTGGGAAGAATGTCCCTTACATTGGTGGTCAGTGGGAAGAATGTCCCTTACATTGGGGGTCAGTGGGAAGAATGTCCCTTACATTGGGGGGTCAGGGGAAGAACGTCCCTTATATTGGGGGTCAGTGGGAAGAACGTCCCTTACATTGGTGATCAGTGGGAAGAATGCTCCTTACATTGGGGGTCAGTGAGAAGAATGGCCCTTACATTGGGGGTCAGTGAGAAGAATGGCCCTTACATTGGGGGTCAGTGGGAAGAATGTCCCTTACATTGGGGATCAGTGGGAGAATGTCCCTTACATTGGGGGGTCAGTGGGAAGAATGTCCTTTACATTGGTGATCAGTGGGAAGAATGTTCCTTACATTGGGGGGTCAGTGGGAAGAATGTCCTTTACATTGGTGGTCAGTGGGAAGAATGTCCCTTACATTGGGGGTCAGTGGGAAGAATGTCCCTTACATTGGGGGGTCAGTGGGAAGAATGTCCCTTACATTGGGGGTCAGTGGGAAGAATGTCCCTTACATTGGGGGGTCAGTGGGAAGAATGTTCCTTACATTGGGGGTCAGTGGGAAGAATGTCCCTTACATTGGTGGTCAGTGATGGGCTTGATGTTCGAGTTGTACAATCGTTCGTATGTTCGGTGAACACATGGACGGTAAGGGCGTTCAGCAGGCTGCTTGCCCGCCACGCCCCACAATGCACTGCGCTCTGAGAGTACATTGTGATTGGCCAAAGCAATGATTTGGCCAATCATAGCACAATTGAATGGACATAGCAGTGACATCACCATTAGCTGCACCCAATTGATTGCATCTGATTGGCAAATGTCAGATTGCGGCATGTGCTTGGCGGATGCAGACGGGCATCAGGGTTATTATTATTTATTTTGGTGCAGTGAAATCAGAGGAAGCCATTTCATTTCCAGAGAGGAGCCGGTACACCTGTGCAAGACTGAAGGGGAGGAGCCGGTACACCTGAGCAAGACTGAAGGGGAGGAGCCGGTACACCTGTGCAAGACTGATGGGGAGGAGCCGATACACCTGTGCAGGACTGAAGGGGAGGAGCCACTACACCTGTGCCAGACTGAAGGGGAGGGTCCGGTACACCTGTGCAAGACTGAAGGGGAGGGTCCGGTACACCTGTGCAAGACTGAAGGGGAGGAGCCGGTACACCTGTGCAAGACTGAAGGGGAGGAGCCGGTACACCTGTGCCAGACTGAAGGGGAGGAGCTGGTACACCTGTGCAAGACTGAAGGGGAGGAGCTGGTACACCTGTGCCAGACTGAAGGGGAGGAGCCGCTAAATCTGTGCAAGTCTGAAGGGGAGGAGCTGCTACACCTGTACAAGACTCAATGGGAGGAGCTGGTACACCTGTGCAAGACTGAAGGGGAGGAGCCGATACACCTGTGCAGGACTGAAGGGGAGGAGCCACTACACCTGTGCCAGACTGAAGGGGAGGGTCTGGTACACCTGTGCAAGACTGAAGGGGAGGAGCCAGTACACCTGTGCCAGACTGAAGGGGAGGAGCTGGTACACCTGTGCTAGACTAAAGGGGAGGAGCCGCTATACCTGTGCCAGACTGAAGGGGAGGGTCCGGTACACCTGTGCAAGACTGGAGGGGGGGCCGGACGGCAGAATGTCTTATTACATACACACAGTATATATCTAGATTAAATTAGGGGGGGAATATCTGAGTGGAGAGCTCCTTTAATGTCACATGACATCAGCTGAGGATGTGCAGAGCGCCATCCACGTGTGGTTAGAGGAATTAGTGAAGGAATGCCATTTCCAAGCTGTTTATGTTGATGTTCATAGACGGGGTCCCCCCTCCCCCCCATCACACTAATTAATGGCATGGATAATAAGCAGAGGCAGGATTAATTGGGCATGAAGGAAGCGGCTGGGAAGTGTCAGGACGGGACGGATAACCCGTTTCCCCGGATAATGGCGGGCTGGTTATGTTATTAATACGCAGATCATTGGATTATCTCTCTCATTTAAGGCAGCAGATGCCGCCGGCCTCTAGAATGGTTTTCTGGGAAGACAAAGCTTCCTTTAATGAACTCCGACTGATGGAGAGTCTGTGCCACAGATCATCGACTTTTCATGTTCTCGGAGCCGGGGACTGGCAGGCCATGCTGGGATATGTAGTTCCTCTACATCTGAAGATTGTATAGAGCCCATACTTAAAGAAGAATTTCAGGAATGGCAGTTTTACAGTTGCATTGGATAATCCGATCCCACTAACGATTAGAGAATCATACATTTCTACATACAGGGGGACCGAGGCAGGGGGGGCTACATTCCTACATACAGGGGGACCGAGGCAGGGGGGGCTACATTCCTACATACAGGGGGACCAAGACAGGGGGGGCTACATTCCTACATACAAGGGGACCAAGGCAGGGGGGCTACATTCCTACATACAGGGGGACCAAGGCAGGGGGGGCTACATTCCTACATACAGGGGGACCAAGGCAGGGGGGGCTACATTCCTACATACTGGGGGACCAAGGCAGGGGGGCCACATTCCTACATACAGAGGGACCAAGGCAGGGGGGCTACATTCCTACATACAGAGGGACCAAGGCAGGGGGGGCTACATTCCTACATACAGGGGACCAAGGCAGGGGGGGCTACCTTTCTAATACTGTGGGACCAAGGCAGGGGGGGGCTACATTCCTACATACTGTGGGACCAAGACAGGGGGGCTACATTCCTAGATACAGAGGGACCAAGGCAGGGTGGCTACATTTCTACATACAGGGGGACAAAGGCAGGGGGGCTACATCTCTACATACAGGGGGACCAATGCAGGGGGGCGCTACATTCCTACACACAATGGGACCAAGGCGGGGGGAGGGCTACATTCCTACATACAGGGGGACAAAGGCGGGGGGGCTTCATTCCTACATACAATTGGACCAAGGCGGGGGGCTACATTCCTACATACAGGGGGACCAAGGCAGGGTGTCTACATTCCTACATACAGGGGGACCAAGGCGGGGGGGCTACATTCCTACATACAGGGGGACCAAGGCAGGGTGGCTACATTTCTACATACAGGGGGACCAAGGCAGGGGGGCTCTACATTCCTACATACAATGGGACCAAGGCAGGGGGGGCTACATTCCTACATACAGGGGGACCAAGGCAGGGGGGGGCTACATTCCTACATACAATGGGACCAAGGCAGGGGGGGCTACATTCCTACATACAGGGGGACCAAGGCAGGGTGACTACATTCCTACATACAGGGGGACCAAGGCAGGGGGGGCTACATTCCTACATACAGTGGGACCAAGGCAGGGGGGGGGCTACATTCCTACATACAGTGGGACCAAGGCAGGGGGGGGCTACATTCCTACATACAGGGGGACCAAGGCAGGGTGGGGCTACATTCCTACATACAGGGGGACCAAGGCGGGGGGGGCTACATTCCTACATACAGGGGGACCAAGGCAGGGGGGGGCTACATTCCTACATACAGGGGGACCAAGGCAGGGTGGCGGGTGGCTACGTTCCTACAGTGAAGGAAATGCGTATTTTCTCCCCTGCTGATGCTGAATGTTCGCCCCTCACACAGAAATGATCGGTCTAACAATGGAATGTTCGCCCCTCACACAGAAACGATCGGTCTAACAATGGAATGTTCGCCCCTCACACAGAAACGATCGGTCTAACAATGGAATGTTCGCCCCTCACACAGAAACGATCGGCCTAACAATGGAATGTTCGCCCCTCACACAGAAATGATCGGTCTAACAATGGAATGTTCGCCCCTCACACAGAAATGATCGGTCTAACAATGGAATGTTCGCCCCTCACACAGAAATGATCGGTCTAACAATGGAATGTTCGCCCCTCACACAGAAACGATCGGTCTAACAATGGAATGTTCGGTGTAACACTGAGAGACAGAATACAACAACAAATTCAGCAGAAATGTGTCTAACAAATGATGACGGATCTGCATGTTCATGAGGGAAAGAAGGATTGGATCCCCTATCATTCAGCAGGATTTCTGGCTCCCAGGTGTCTTTCATACAGGTAACAAGCTGAGATTAGAAGCAGTCTCTTAAAGGGAGTGCTGCTAATCTCATTGTGTTACCTGTATAAAAGACACCTGTCCACAGGAGCCATCAAACCATCAGATTCCAAACTCTCCACCATGGCAAAGACCAAAGAGCTGTCCAAGGATGTCAGGGACAAGATGGTAGACCTACACAAGGCTGGACTGGGCTACCAAACTATGGCCAAGCAGCTTGGTGAGAAGGTGACAACAGTTGGTGCAATCATTCACAAATGGAAGAAACACAAAACAAGTGTCAGTCTCCCTAGGTCTGGTGCACCATGCAAGATCTCACCTCGTGGAGTGTCAATGATCATGAGAACAGTGAGGAATCATCCCAGAACTACACGTGAGGATCTTGTCAATGATCTCCAGGCAGCTGGGACCACAGTCACCAAGAAAACAATTGGTAACGCACTACGCCGACAAGGACTGAAATCCTGCAGTGCCCGCAAGGTCCCTCTGCTCAAGAAAGCCCATGTCCAGGCCCATCTGAAGTCTGCCACTGAACATCTGAATGATGCCGAGGAGGACTGGTGGGAAGTGTTGTGGTCAGATGAGACCAAAATCCAGCTCTTTGGCATCAACTCAACTCGCCGTGTTTGGAGGAGGAGGAATGCTGCCTATGACCCCAAGAACACCATCCCAACTGTGAAACATGGTGGTGGAAATATTCTGCCTTGGGGGGGGGGGGGTCTGCTAAGATACAGTTTTTGTAGATGCTGACTTTTATTAATTTACAGTGTGAGTGGAGCTCCGCTTTAAGAGCTGAATTCGTTTCTGGTGAATTAATTGGGACTTTTCTGTATTAGCAGGGATAAAACATGGGAAACTGTGCAGATATTACATATATATATGTTCAAAATCTGACGGATCTGCCAAAAAACTGTCTTTTATGTAAGGACAGTGATGATATGAAGCCATTTATTATCACATTGTTGTTTGGCTCCTTTTTAAATCCTAATGAGAACAGAAATCCCCCAAATGGCCCGGATCAGAAGTCTCCACCCCCTGGATCAGAAGTCTCCACCCCCTGAATCAGAAGTCTCCATCCCCTGGAATGGTCGTCCTTGGTACAGACACACAAGGGGACACGCACAGGGTACAATGGAAATTAAAAGGTTACTTCCCCACATCTGTGGCTTTTTAAATTGCAATTAGTGTCAGTGTATAAATAGTCAATGATTTTGTCATCTCTCACGTGGAGGCACTGAGCAGGCTAGATACTGAGCCATGGGGAGCAGAAAAGAACTGTCAAAAGACCTGTGTAACAAGGTGATTGAACTTTATAAAAATGGAAGAGGATATAACAAGATATCCAAAGCCCTGAATATGCCAGTCAGTGCTGTTCAATCACATATTAAGAAGTGGAAAATTTGGGGATCTCTTGATACCAAGCCATGGTCAGGTAGACCAAGAAAGATTGCAGCCACAACTGCCGGAACTAAGGAATTGTTCGGGATACAAAGAAAACCCCACAGGTGACCTCGGGAGAAATCCAGGCTGCTCTGGAAAAAGATGGTGTGGTTGTTTCAAGGAGCACAGTAAGATGATACTTGAACAAAAATGAGCTGCATGGCTGAGTTGCCAAAAAGAACTCTTTACTGCACCAAAACAGCCAGATAAGAGAAAGGTGTTGTTGGCCATATTGTAGCCGGGCTCTTTTGTGGCATTGGTAAAGTAAAGGCTTCTTTTTGACAACTCCACTGTGCAGCTCATTTTTGTTCAATTATCAACTTATTACACTTCTTGAAACAACCACACCTTCTTTTTCCAGAGCAGCCTGGATTTCTCCTGAGGTCACCTGAAGGGGTTTTCTTTGTATTCCAAACAATTCTTCTGGCAGTTGTGGCTGCAATCTTTCTTGATCTACCTGAGCTTGGCTTGGTATCAAGAGATCCCCGAATTTCCCACTTATGAATAAATGTTTAAACAGGACTAACCGGCACAGGGGCGGACTGACAACTCATGGGGCCCCTAGGCAATAGGGGATCATGGGGCCCCTGTGTCTTTGCCAAAACTCAAAAAAGCCTATGAAAAAGGTATCAGGGGCATCTCATGGGGTCCCCTACTGACCCCGGGCCCTCGGGCAGTGCCCGAGTTTCCAAATGGTCAGTCCGACCCTGGACCGGCATATTCAAGGCTTTGGATACCTCACATGTGTGGTGGCACACTGGTGGCATCCTACCGGGCCCCCCGATTGCTCGGGAGAGCCCTGTAAATGTGGTAGCACCACAGGGGGGATCCCTTCCACGGCTTATAAAAGTAACCCAGCAGTTCTATAACTGATAGGATTACTTTTACAGTGAAGGGAATCGCCGTCTCTATAAAATGATAGCTTGGTTATCGCTGAAGCGATGACCACGACATCACCTTCCCATCCAGTGGCATACCGGCACGTTGATGGGCGGGAAGTGGATAAGAAGTGTAATTAGTCTTCCTAGATCTTGGGAGCACCCAATGATTTACCCTCATCCTGTAGATATCTGAGCGTGGAAGGGTTTGAGGAACTAAGAAACAGAAAACTGAGCAGGGCTGTCACCACTCAGTCCACATACACTATATTGCCAAATGTATTGGGCCCGCCCCCCCAATCATGTGATTCAGGTGTTCCAATCCCCTCTATATCATGTGATTCAGGTGTTCCAATCCCCTCCATGGACACAGGGGTACACAATCAAGCCCCTAGGCATGCAGACGGCTTCTACAAACATTGGTGAAAGAATGGGTCGCTCTCAGGAGCTCAGTGACTCCAAGCGTGGTCCCATGATAGGTGGCCACCTGGGCAATAAGTCCATCCGTGACATTTCCTGGCTACTAAATATTCCACGCTCAACTGTTAGTGGGATTATAACAAAGTGGAAGCCACTGGGAACAACAGCCACTCAGCCACCAAGTGGTAGGCCACGTCACATGACAGGGCGGGGTCAACATGCTGAAGTGCGCAGTGCGCAGAAGTCACCAACTGTCTGCAGAGTCAATAGCTAAAGACCTCCAAACTTGGTGTGGCCTTCAGATGAGCCCAACAACAGTGTGTAGAGAGCTTCATGGAATGGGTTTCCATGGCCGAGCAGCTGCATCCAAGCCTTCCATCACCAAGTGCAATGCAAAGCGTCTGTCAGGAATGGACTGGCCAGCAATGGTGGGACTCACCTGCCTTTTGATCTGCAGTACCAGGGCTGGCCAGCGGGTGCTCCCAGCAATCAGAGACTCAACCTTTCAGCCAGCTAACACCTGGAACTGATGATACTGGTGTATTTAAGGGATGGCCAGACTTGCAGACTCTGCCTTGGTGTTGTGTTTGTCCTGGGCCCCGTATCTGTCCTGCATCCTGTTTCTGTTCCTTTGCTGACTCTGCCTGATCTGAACCGCTGCTGACTTCTCCTGCTCTGATCCCGGCTCGCTCCTGACCATCCCTCTGCCTGACCCTCTGTACCACGCTGCTTGCTACCTGTTCTGATCCCTGGCTTGTGACCCTGACCATCCCTCTGCCTGACCCTCTGTACTACGCTGCTAGCTACCTGCTGATCCTGGCCTGTGACCCCGACCCATCTCCGCTTGCTCCCCCTGTACCTACATGCCCTATTGATATTGACCCGGCCTGCCTGACGACGCTTGCTTGTATGTACTGTTATCTGTGGGTGGTTGGTTTGGTTTGTTTGCACTGTATTATGTTTAGTATTGCACTGCGTTTATGTTTGTATTGTTAGTGTTAATAAATTATATTGTTTATCACATATCTGAAGTCTGCGTTTCCCTGCGTCAGTCACACACCTCTGGTCATACCCGGGAGCCCTGACAGCGTCGGATGCCGTGGTGTAAAGCATGCTGCCATGGACTCTAGAGCAGTGGAGACGTGTTCTCTGGAGTGACCAATCATGCGTCTTTGTCTGACAATACGATGGACGTGTCTGGCTTTGTCGGTGGCCAGGAGAACAGTACTTGCCTGACTGCATTGTGCCAAGTGTAAAGTTTGGTGGAGGGGGGATTAGGTGTGGGGTTGTTTTCAGGGGTTGGGCTTGGCCCCCTAGTTCCAGTGAAGGAAACTCTTAAGTCGACATTTTGGACAATTTCATGCTCCCAACTTTGTGGGAGGAGTTTGGGGATGGCCCCTTCCTGTTGCAACATAGCTGCCCACCAGTGCACAAAGCAAGGTCCAAAAAGACATGGAGGAGCCAGTTTGGGGTGGAGGAACTTGACTGTCCTGCACAGAGTCCTGACCTCAACCCCATAGAACACCTTTGGGATGAATTAGAGCGGAGACTGTGAGCCAGGCCTCCTCCCCCGACATCAGTGCCTGACCTGACAAATGTGCTTCTGGAAGAATGGTCCAACCTTCCCATAGACACCCTCCTAAACCTTGTGGACGGCCTTCCCAGAAGAGTTGAAGCTGTTATAGCTGCAAAGGGCGGGGCCAACTCAATATTGACCCCTACGGACTAAGACTGGGGGGCCATTAAAGGTCATATGCGTGGAAAGGGCGGGGCCGACTCAATATTGAACCCTACGGACTAAGACTGGGGGGCCATTAAAGGTCATGTGTGTGGAAAGGGCAGGGCCAACTCAATATTGAACCCTACGGACTAAGACTGGGGGGCCATTAAAGGTCATGTGTGTGGAAAGGGTGGGGCCAACTCAATATTGAACCCTACGGACTAAGACTGGGGGGCCATTAAAGGTCATGTGCATGGAAAGGCTGGCTGCCCAATATTGAACCCTACGGACTAAGACTGGGGGGCCATTATAGGTCATGTGCATGGAAAGGCTGGCTGCCCAATATTGAACCCTACGGACTAAGACTGGGGGGCCATTAAAGGTCACGTGTGTGGAAAGGGCGGGGCCAACTCAATATTGAACCCTACGGACTAAGACTGGGGGGCCATTATAGGTCATGTGCATGGAAAGGCTGGCTGCCCAATATTGAACCCTATGGACTAAGACTGGGAGGCCATTAAAGGTCATGTGTGTGGAAAGGGCGGGGCCCAATACTTGGGGCAATATAGTGTAGATGCTGCGTGTTGTCAGCCCACAACCAGACTTAAGTTCTGAGTGCCTTTCTGGCGGGTTAGCTGGGAGTTTTCTGTATCAGGGTCTCCCCGGGGACACAACGCGGGAATCTGTGCGTAGATTGCAGAATCTATTTCTTTTTTCCCGCCTTGACATGCACTTTAAGCCATGTTGGCGAAGGATTCAGACCTGATTGTTCCTCGGCAAAGAAAGCGACTTTCATTTTCTTTCTACAATGTGACATCTCCCGGTGTAACTCCGACCAGCTGCCTCCGCTGAATGGGGACGACAATCCGCGGGCGCGTTCTCCCCGCCATAAATCTCTGGCTTTTAGAGCCTCAGCGGAGCGCTTCCATTTTTCCCGATTCATTTGCTGCGAGAGGGATAAAATGGTTTCGGCGGGCCGTTCTCACCGACGTGTTGACAAACGACCCTCAGCAGCTGCTTCTGTTGAATTGCAGTCGGGTGATTGATATGAGAATCCCCCATCGCAGCCAATAAATAAATCAGTTGGTAATTAGGTGGAGTGTTGCTGAGGGGAAGATTCGGGTGGAAATTAAAATGGATCACTTGGGGGGGGAGGGGAATAATAAATCTCTTGTACGATTTGCGGTTGGAAAGCGCCCAAGTGACTGAGGTCATTTATAAAACAACCAGCGATGGATACCTGCCTGGTTAACCCCTTCACTTGGGAAGAAGACGGTTTTGGGCCGTTTGGAGGATCTTCAGTCACATTTATTACTGAAAATCGAATTTTATTCAAAACAATTTGCTTTCGCTCGGGAGAGAGCATAGGAGGGTTAGGACCTCCGTCAGCTTTTGCTGCATCATAATTCAGAGCATGATAAGAGTGCAAGGGCTGGTAAAAATAGGTGGCTGGGCCATGGTTTTACCCCCCACTTTCCCCCAGCCATCCACCTGAATCCTGACATTACAGTCTGACAGGGCTGTAGGCATGGCACAGCCACGATGCTTTGCTTTTTGGCCGCATGAATTTTATATCAGACTGCAAAGTTCGACAACTGGCACCACCTATCAAACTCGCCCATTGAGGTCAATGGGGCCGCACTGCAACTTCGAGCCGAATGCTAGGGTGTGCTGGCCATAGGCCGCAATACAATGCCTCCTCGCCGCCAATCAAATGCTCTCGGAAGAGCAATCCGAATGAGCCCAGGAAGGGTTTCTTCAGATAAATGAGTCCACTGAAATTCCCATAGATTTCCATGCATTTTGGGGGATCTGGAGGCGCCCTCTTCCGTAATTCAGTGCTGTGAAAAAGTATTTGCCCCCTTCCTGATTTCTTTTTTCTGTATTTGTCACATTCGTCGCAAAAAAATAAACATCAGGAAGGGGGCAAATACTATTTCACAGCACTGTATATATATAGAGAGAGAGAGAGGGGGGGGAGAGATGGAAGAGAGAGGGGGGGCAAGAGAGAGAGGGGAGAGAGGGGAGAGGGAGAGAGAGAGCGAGGGGGGGATGAGAGAGGGGGGGGAGAGGGAGAAGAGAGAGAGGGGGAGAGAGAGGAGTGGGAGAGAGATGGAGAGAGAGACTGACCGGGGGAGACAGAGGGAGGGAGAGGGGGCGGGATGGAGGGTAGAGAGAGAGAGAGGGGAGTGGGAGATGGGGGAGAGGGAGAGAGAGAGAGGGAAGAGAGAGGGGGGAAGTGAGAGAGGGAGGGATAGGGGAGAGAGAGGGGGGAGAGGGAGAGATTTGGGGGGGGGCGAGAGAGAGAGGGAGGGGGAAGAGAGAGAGCGGTGGGGAAGATAGAGGGGGGTGGAGTGGGAGAGAGAGGGAGAGAGAGACTGACTGGGGGAGAGAGAGGGAGGGAAGAGAGAGAGGGGGGGAGAGAGGAGTGGGAGATGGGGGAGAGGGAGAGAGAGAGGGAGAGAGAGACTGACCAGGGGAGAGAGGGGGAGAGAGAGGGAGGGAGAGAGAGGGGGAGAGAGAGGGAGGGAGGAGTGGAAGAGGGGGGAGAGGGAGAGAGACCAGGGGGAGATAGAGAGAGGGAGGGGGGAGAGGGAGGGAGAGAGGGAGGGAGGGGAGAGAGAGAGAGCGCAGAGTGGTTGTCAACTTATGAGCTGAAGGGGGCCTCAAAATGTGGCCCAACATCACTGAAGGGCCACACATATTGTTCCATATATGTCATGCTTGAGAGGCGCACATCGTATACCAGAGGGCCGCACATCGTATACCAGAGGAACGCACATCGTATACAAGAGGGACGCACATCGTATACCAGAGGAACGCACATCGTATACAAGAGGGACGCACATCGTATACCAGAGGAACGCACATCGTATACCAGAGGGACGCACATTGTATACAAGAGGGACGCACATCGTATACCAGAGGGCCGCACATCGTATACCAGAGGGCCGCACATCGTATACCAGAGGGCCGCACATCGTATACCAGAGGGCTGCAGGTTGGGCTATAGAGGGTGAGAGATGGGAGAGTCCGAAGTGATTATTGTAGCGGAATCCCAATGAACAATGTTTGCGGATTTCTCTTGTTTAGTAACTTTGTTACAATAAATGAAATGTGAGTCTTCCGCCCCCCAACACTTATCTGAAGACTGAGGGCATCTTGTGGTGGAGAAGAGGTACTGCAGAGGACAGCTCCTGCTCAGAGGTGGGTGTTGTAGCCTGATCTCCACACAGGGACCATATGAACTGTTACCAGGAGCTTCATTGTCTGACATGTCTTTGTATGACGCTAAACAATATCCCTATTAAAACAAACAACAAACAGAAAATAAAATCCAACCCACAACAAACAAAAACAAAAAATAACCCCCCCCCCCCCCCCACACACACACACACAACAAACAAACAAAAACTAACAAAAAACAAAAATAAATCCCCCCTCCAACAAAGAAACAAAAACAGACCGGGCAGACTCCAGGGACCACTCGGACTTCTCTCTCTATTTCTGCCGTCACTTTTCTATGTTTCTCCCACAGTGATCCATACACATCCCCCACCTGATGACCCTGTTATTTGTGTCTCATGAAACAGTTTCATACAATGTTTTTCTGCCCCCCCCCTCCCATCTGCCATGAGCTCCAGAACCTCTCCTTTTCCCCCTCACCTCCTTTATTTTGGAGTAAGCAGTGTGATCATGGACACTACTCATCCCATAGTGCATAGTCAATCTTAGGAGTGAGAAAAAGAGGGTGGCTATGTTCCTACATACAGAGGGACCAAGGCAGTGGGGGCTACATTCCTACATACAGTGGGACCAAGGCAGGGGGGGCTACATTCCTACATACAGTGGGACCAAGGCAGGGGGGGCTACATTCCTACATACAGTGGGACCAAGGCAGGGGGGGCTACGTTCCTACATACGGAGAACCAAGGCAGGGGGGGCTACATTCCAACCTACAGTGGGACCAAGGAAGGGGGGCTACATTCCTACATACAGGGGACCAAGGCAGGGGGGCTACATTCCTACATACTGTGGGATCAAGGCAGGGGGGCTACATTCCTACATACAGTGGGACCAAGGCAGGGGGACTACATTCCTACATACAGTGGGACCAAGGCAGGGGGGCTACATTCCTACATACAGGGGGACCAAGGCAGGGGGGCTACATTCCTACATACAGGGGGACCAAGGCAGGGGGGCTACATTCCTACATACAGGGGGACCAAGGCAGGGGGGCTATGTTCCTATATACAGGGGGACCAAGGCAGGGGGGCTACATTCCTACATACAGTGAGACCAAGGCAGGGTGGCTACGTTCCTACATACAGGGGGACCAAGGCAGGGGGGGCTACATTCCTACATACAGGGGGACCAAGGCAGGGGGGCTACGTTCCTGTATACAGGGGACCAAGGCAGGGGGGCTACATTCCTACATACAGGGGGACCAAGGCAGGGGGGCTATGTTCCTATATACAGTGGGACCAAGGCAGGGGGGCTACATTCCTACATACAGGGGGACCAAGGCAGGGGGGCTACATTCCTACATACAGTGGGACCAAGGCAGGGGGGCTACGTTCCTACATACAGTGGGATAAAGGCAGGGGGGCTACATTCCTACATACAGTGGGACCAAGGCAGGAGGGCTACGTTCCTACATACTGTGGGACCGAGGCAGGGGGGCTACATTCCTACATACAGTGGGTCCAAGGCAGGGGGGCTACATTCCTACATACAGGGGGACCAAGGCAGGGGGGCTACATTCCTACATACAGGGGGACCAAGGCAGGGGGGGGCTACATTCCTACATACAGGGGGACCAAGGCAGGGGGGGCTACATTCTTACATATAGTGGGACCAAGGCAGGAGGGCTACGTTCCTACATAGTGTGGGACTGAGGCAGGGGGGCTACATTCCTACATACAGTGGGACCAAGGCAGGGGGGCTACATTCCTACATACAGGGGGACCAAGGCAGGGGGGGCTACATTCCTACATACAGGGGGACCAAGGCAGGGGGGGCTACATTCTTACATATAGTGGGACCAAGGCAGGAGGGCTACGTTCCTACATAGTGTGGGACTGAGGCAGGGGGGCTACATTCCTACATACAGTGGGTCCAAGGCAGGGGGCTACATTCCTACAGTGGGACCAAGGCAGGGGGGCTACATTCCTACATACAGGGGGACCAAGGCAGGGTGGCTACATTCCTACATACATCGGGACCAAGGCAGGGGGGCTACATTCCTACATACTGTGGGATCAAGGCAGGGGGGCTACATTCCTACATACAGTGGGACCAAGGCAGGGGGACTACATTCCTACATACAGTGGGACCAAGGCAGGGGGGCTACATTCCTACATACAGGGGGACCAAGGCAGGGGGGCTACATTCCTACATACAGGGGGACCAAGGCAGGGGGGCTACATTCCTACATACAGGGGGACCAAGGCAGGGGGGCTATGTTCCTATATACAGGGGGACCAAGGCAGGGGGGCTACATTCCTACATACAGTGAGACCAAGGCAGGGTGGCTACGTTCCTACATACAGGGGGACCAAGGCAGGGGGGGCTACATTCCTACATACAGGGGGACCAAGGCAGGGGGGCTACGTTCCTGTATACAGGGGACCAAGGCAGGGGGGCTACATTCCTACATACAGGGGGACCAAGGCAGGGGGGCTATGTTCCTATATACAGTGGGACCAAGGCAGGGGGGCTACATTCCTACATACAGGGGGACCAAGGCAGGGGGGCTACATTCCTACATACAGTGGGACCAAGGCAGGGGGGCTACGTTCCTACATACAGTGGGATAAAGGCAGGGGGGCTACATTCCTACATACAGTGGGACCAAGGCAGGAGGGCTACGTTCCTACATACTGTGGGACCGAGGCAGGGGGGCTACATTCCTACATACAGTGGGTCCAAGGCAGGGGGGCTACATTCCTACATACAGGGGGACCAAGGCAGGGGGGCTACATTCCTACATACAGGGGGACCAAGGCAGGGGGGGGCTACATTCCTACATACAGGGGGACCAAGGCAGGGGGGGCTACATTCTTACATATAGTGGGACCAAGGCAGGAGGGCTACGTTCCTACATAGTGTGGGACTGAGGCAGGGGGGCTACATTCCTACATACAGTGGGACCAAGGCAGGGGGGCTACATTCCTACATACAGGGGGACCAAGGCAGGGGGGGGCTACATTCCTACATACAGGGGGACCAAGGCAGGGGGGGCTACATTCTTACATATAGTGGGACCAAGGCAGGAGGGCTACGTTCCTACATAGTGTGGGACTGAGGCAGGGGGGCTACATTCCTACATACAGTGGGTCCAAGGCAGGGGGCTACATTCCTACAGTGGGACCAAGGCAGGGGGGCTACATTCCTACATACAGGGGGACCAAGGCAGGGTGGCTACATTCCTACATACATCGGGACCAAGGCAGGGGGGCTACATTCCTACATACAGGGGGACCAAGGCAGGGGGGGCTACATTCCTACATACAGGGGGACCAAGGCAGGGGGGCTACATTCCTGTATACAGGGGACCAAGGCAGGGGGCTACATTCCTACATACAGGGGGACCAAGGCAGGGGGGCTATGTTCCTATATACAGTGGGACCAAGGCAGGGGGGCTACATTCCTACATACAGGGGGACCAAGGCAGGGGGGCTACATTCCTACATACAGTGGGACCAAGGCAGGGGGGCTACGTTCCTACATACAGTGGGATAAAGGCAGGGGGGCTACATTCCTACATACAGTGGGACCAAGGCAGGAGGGCTACGTTCCTACATACTGTGGGACCGAGGCAGGGGGGCTACATTCCTACATACAGTGGGTCCAAGGCAGGGGGGCTACATTCCTACATACAGGGGGACCAAGGCAGGGGGGCTACATTCCTACATACAGGGGGACCAAGGCAGGGGGGGGCTACATTCCTACATACAGGGGGACCAAGGCAGGGGGGGCTACATTCTTACATATAGTGGGACCAAGGCAGGAGGGCTACGTTCCTACATAGTGTGGGACTGAGGCAGGGGGGCTACATTCCTACATACAGTGGGTCCAAGGCAGGGGGCTACATTCCTACAGTGGGACCAAGGCAGGGTGGCTACATTCCTACATACATCGGGACCAAGGCAGGGGGGCTACATTCCTACATACAGGGGGACCAAGGCAGGGGGCTACATTCCTACATACAGGGGGGCCAAGGAGAATGAACATAGCCACCCTCTAACAGGACATCAGATCACATCAGCAAAAAATAGGAATTTGCAGATTTGGAGGAGACTGTGAGCATTGGAAGGGGCTTTTCTGAGTTAAAAATACAGACTAGAATCACATTTTTTATCCAGGGCTTAGCGTCACTTTAACATGACCAGGTACTACAAGGGGGTCCATTTATAAAACATTTGTGCAAGCCGAACAAAAAAAGTCACTGCAATCTTGTGAATGTTATGGTGTCACGCAAATGGGGTTTCCCTTTAAAAAATTTTAAATTGAACCCTGGGCAAAACTCTCTCAAAAAATTGTACAAGACGAGACAGCACCAGACTTGTATTAAAACAGGAAATGGACTGATTTATTTTAACATAGATACAAGATGTATACACAGGGCGGGGCAATACATTTAGTAACAAGAGACCCACAGCAGACACCCCCCACCAAGCCAATACACAACCACATACATCCCATAATAGTTTGCTCCCAAGCAAGACACAATAGAACAATGGGACCACATGACAGTAAACAATGAACACCCCCCACACCCCACCTATACATGTCTACACAATATTAGGACAGATCACCCTGCACCCCTAACAGGCACAGGGTGACTTACACATAATAGGGATATGGGGAGCTAAGACAGGGGTCTCCCCACCCATCTAAAGTCAGCTGTGTTCCATGGGCCCCCCATCCAAAGTCACTCCCATCACACCATATATACCCATGTACAGGGTCGGACTGACCATTTGGGCACTCGGGCACTGCCCGAGAGCCCGGGGTCAGTAGGGGGCCCCATGAGATGCCCCTGGTACCTTTCATAGGCTTTTTTGGGTGTGGTTTGAGTGCGGGTGAGGACACAGGGGCCCCATGATCCCCTATTGCTTGGGGGCCCCATGAGTTGTCAGTCCGCCCCTGCCCATGTATCCCTGTCTTCTACACGACCAGACGCACAACCTACGTGCGTTTTTTGTGTCACAGGTTCACTACAAGAGACGCCGCTCCAAACCTGCGATAGATACGGCAAGTCCAGACCTTGTTTTTTTCACTAATGGAACTATTTTTAGGAAGATAAAACATCGACTTTTTGAGGCGGAGTGCAGCAGCAGAATTCATTCAGGCTGCGTAATCTCAATTCCCTCTCCGTCGGTGAGGCGCCAACGATTACCTGTTTTTAGAATCTCCAGATGTATTATTGGAAACTCGCATCCATATTTTATTCCAAGGGATAAAAATGACTTCTAGAGGTTTCTATTTTAGACGCCTGACCTGTTTGTAGCCGGAACCTTTTCTTAAAATACCGCCCGAGCTTCGCCGTGCGCTCCGTTGGTTCTATACCATTCACTCACACAGCCCCCCGAGAGCTTCCTGAGGGTTTTACCATCACAAGATACTTACCGAGCCTGCGTCCTGCCCGCCTGCGGTGATGTCCACGTAATTCAAAGTGAAGATCTTCCTAGTGAAGTCTGGGGAATTTCCTCATGTTTCGTCCTATTTCTGAAAATAACTCCGTGACGCCACAGACCTTCCAAACTCACAAATGGCCGGTTCATTCTGGTTGGTTCATTTCAAACTTTTAATCTGTTTCCAAAACTATTTGCACAACTTTTGGATCTTATTAGAACTTGCTGGTTTCCTGAGGCGCTGGTGATGTCATCCTGGATGCACAGGTGCCCCCTGGGAAGGCTACTTCACCAGTTCCTTCCAAGGAGATTTTGTTTGTTCCGGGGGGGGGGGGGGGAAAGCTTTTCCTGGCGCCAACATGGCAGCATGCTTGTGGTAGCGGGGTGTGGGGCCATTCAGATGTTCCTAAGGCGCGTCAGTTCTATCAACGATCTCTGAAGGTACTGAACCTACCTGAATTACTGAAGTATCTAAAGGAAACCCAGACACGTCCATAGTATTGCCAGACAGAGAAGCGTGACTGGTTACTCCGGAGAACACGTCGCCACTGCGCTAGAGTCCAGTGGTGGCGTGCTTTACACCACGGCATCCGACACTTTGCATTGCATTTGGTGATGGAAGACTTGGATGCAGCTGCTTGGCCATGGAAACCCATTCCATGAAGCTCTCTACCAGGGGCGGACTGACCATTTGGAAACTCGGGCACTGCCCGAGGGCCCGGGGTCAGTAGGGGGCCCCATGAGATGCCCCTGGTACCTTTTCATAGGCTTTTTTGAGTTTGGGCAAGGACACAGGGCCCCCATGATCCCCTATTGCCCGGGGGCCCCATGAGTTGTCAGTCCGCCCCTGCTCTCTACGCACTGTTGTTGGGCGCATCTGAAGGCCACACCAAGTTTGGAGGTCTTTAGCTATTGACTCTGCAGGCATGAAATTGTCCAAAATGTCTTGGTATGCTGACGCCTTAAGAGTTCCCTTCCCTGGAACTAGGGGGCCAAGCCCAACCCCTGAAAGACAACCCCACGCCATAATCCCCCCTCCACCAAACTTTACACTTGGCACAATGCAGTCAGGCAAGTACCGTTCTCCTGGCCACCGCCAAACCCAGACACGTCCGTCAGATTGCCAGACAGAGAAGCGTGATTGGTCACTCCAGAGAACACGTCTTCTCTGCTCTAGAGTCCAGTGGCGGCGTGCTTTACACCACGGCATCCGACGCTTTGCAATGCACTTGGTGATGGAAGGCTTGGATGCAGCTGCTCGGCCAGGGAAACCCATTCCATGAAGCTCTCTACGCACTGTTGTTGGGCTCATCTGAAGGCCACACCAAGTTTGGAGGTCTTTAGCTATTGACTCTGCAGACAGTTGGCGACTTCTGCGCACTGTGCGCTTCAGCATGCGCTGACCCCGCCCTGTCATGTGACGTGGCCTACCACTTGGTGGCTGAGTGGCTGTTGTTCCCAGTGGCTTCCACTTTGTTATAATCCCACTAACAGTTGAGCGTGGAATATTTAGTAGCCAGGAAATGTCACGGATGGACTTATTGCCCAGGTGGCCACCTATCACGGGACCACGCTTGGAGTCACTGAGCTCCTGAGAGCGACCCATTCTTTCACCAATGTTTGTAGAAGCAGTCTGCATGCCTAGGGGCTTGATTGTATACACCTGTGTCCATGGAGGGGATTGGAACACCTGAATCACATGATATGGAGGGGATTGGAACACCTGAATCACATGATATGTAGGGGATTGGAACACCTGAATCACATGATATGGAGGGGATTGGAACACCTGAATCAAATGATATGGAGGGGATTGGAACACCTGAATCACATGATTTGGAGGGGATTGGAACACCTGAATCACATGATTGGGAGGGGATTGGAACACCTGAATCACATGATATGGAGGAGATTGGAACACCTGAATCACATGATTCGGAGGGTGTATCCAATACTTTACAGCCCGGTCACATTGGGTGTGACTTGGCATGCGGTTTGCATGCCCTGCAACTTGAAAATCGCATGCCAAGTCGTACCCTATTGTCCGCGATTGCAGCGGTCATATCGGTGCGATTCCAACTTGGTCAGAGCAGCACCAATTTTTAAACTTACATAGTTCCATAGTTAGTCTGGCTGAAAAAAGACAAAAGTCCATCCAGTTCGACCATTCAAAAAAAACAAGTTATAATCCTACACCCACAGTTGATCCAGAGGAAGGCAAAAAAACCAGCAAAGCACGATCCAATCTCCTCCTGCAGGGGAAACATTCCTTCCTGATCCCCCGAGAGGCAATCGGATATTCCCTGGATCCACTTTCCCTATAAATGTTATATCCAGTTATATTCTGTGTATCCAAGAAAGAATCCAGGACTTTCCTACAGCAATCCACTGAGCCGGCCACAACCAACTCTGGAGGGAGTCTATTCCACATTCTCACAGCTCTTACTGTGAAGAAACCTTTCCGTGTTTGGAGATGCACTACTTTTGGTGCGATTTGCATAGACGTCTGTGTCAGATGTCTTTGCAAATCGCACCTCAAATAGTCATGTCCCCCGACTTTGAAACCGTGCAGCTTCAATGTAAGTCGCGCAAATTTCAAAGTCGGGATTGGTGTGACCGGGGGGGTAGGCAGTATCTGTATGTTGCATCAGTCTATCTGCAGTCTTCTCTCCTCTATATCTGTTCCAAGCAGGGGCAGACTGACAACTCATGTGGCCCCTGGGCAATAGGGGATCATGGGGCCCCTGTGTCCTTGGCCAAACTCAAAAAAGCCTATGAAAAAGGTACCAGGGGCATCTCATGGGGCCCCCTACTGACCCCGAGCCCTCGGGCAGTGCCCAAGTTTCCAACTGGTCAATCCGCCCCTGGTTCCAAGTGCTGAATTTTAAGCTTGTCTGAGATTTCAGAAAAAGGGGGCGGAGAGCTGAGGTTACACTCTGAAGAACTTAGTGAGGAGAGGTCTGAGAGCTGATTGGAGGGAAGAGACCCCCTCCCCTCCCACACACACACATACTTCACACAGCACACAGGAACAGAGCGGAGGCTGTCAATCTGCTGGAGGACCCTCCCCTGTCACCATTCTCTCCTGGTGTCAGGAAAACTTGTCAGAGGAGACTCATGCTGATAGCAGAGGAAGAAGGCAGCAGACAGATATGGCACTCAGTGCTCTGAACTGATACAAGTACACACTATAGAAGGATGTGCTTTGTTCCTATTTCATGTCTGAGGTTTCCAACCACTTTAAGAAGGCAGCACCAGTACTCCTGGATGGACCGGCTCTTGATTTTCCCTTCCCAACTATGTAACTATGTAACTTGACAATCTGTTGGAGGTCCCTCCCCCTGTCACCATTTCTCTCTTGGTGTCAGCAAAACTTGTCAGAGGAGACTCATGCTGATAGCAGAAGAAGGAGGCAGCAGACAGATATGGCACTCAGTGCTCTGAACTGATACAAGTACACACTATAGAAGGATGTGCTTTGTTCCTATTTCATGTCTGAGGTTTCCAACCACTTTAAAAAGGCAGCACCAGTACTCCTGGATGGACCGGCCTCTTGATTTTCCCTTCCCAACTATGTAACTATGTAACTTGACAATCTGTTGGAGGTCCCTCCCCCTGTCACCATTTCTCTCTTGGTGTCAGCAAAACTTGTCAGAGGAGACTCATGCTGATAGCAGAAGAAGGAGGCAGCAGACAGATATGGCACTCAGTGCTCTGAACTGATACAAGTACACACTAGAGAAGGATGTTGCTTTGTTCCTATTTCATGTCTGAGGTTTCCAACCACTTTAAGAAGGCAGCACCAGTACTCCTGGGATGGACCGGCCTCTTGATTTTCCCTTCCCAACTATGTAACTATGTAACCTGACATTACAAATATTGTCTGTGGAGAAATAACAGACAGTAAATTGTGTCTCTATCTGCAACAATGTTTACATGGAAACAGCTGCACTAATAATATTAGACATGGCGCAGATCTATATGTACACCATTGTGCGCAGTAAATCCGCCTCTCATTGGCTGACCTTCATGTAACCCTTCTGATGTTTATAAACAAGCGATGATGAAGATTTATCTCTCCCATGTACCAGAGTTTAATCCCCTCCATATCTTCCCGGCTTCTCATCCAAAATATCCGACTCCGATACGTCCTCCGAAACCATGGTGAGCGAGGAAAGGCGCTTTGGGGGGGTTTCATTCTTTATCGAACCTTTTTAATTCTAGCTGCTATTTCAAAATTGTCAGTTTTCCCCCCAAAAATGTACCCAACTCTAATTCCTGGAGCCTTCCTACGTGTTTGATCCCTTCTCCCTGAACAACGGGAATCCCAGGGACACCGCTAAGTGCAGCCAACGATCACCTTCAAGGGCTTGTTCATGCCAGGTGTGGGAATGTGTGCAAAATTGTGCGTTTTCCTGCACCGCACCAAAACACACCGTTGGCACCCCCACACGTCTAGCAAACACGCCGAAATGCATGGCAGCGCAGTGTAGTGACATTGGGAAAATCATGCTGCTGCTTTTTTTTTGGACATTTCTGATGCATGGGGCAGCCCACTGAAATGAAGGAGCTGCACTAAAGTGCGACATGTATGAACACGTAAAAAAAGGGCGCATGCTCAGACGCAGCTCCATATGTGAACGAGTCTGACCTCCAGCCTTCCCTTCAGTCTTGCAAAGGTGTATAGGCTCCTCCCCTTCAGTCTTGCACAGGTGTACTGGCTCCTCCCCTTCAGTCTTGCACAGGTGTATAGGCTCCTCCCCTTTAGTATTGCACAGGTGTATAGGCTCCTCCCCTTCAGTCTTGCAAAGGTTACTGGCTCCTCCCCTTCAGTCTTGCACAGGTGTACCGGCTCCTCCCCTTCAGTCTTGCACAGGTGTACTGGCTCCTCCCCTTCAGTCTTGCACAGGTGTACCGGCTCCTCCCCTTCAGTCTTGCACAGGTGTACTGGCTCCTCCCCTTCAGTTTTGCACAGGTGTACCGGCTCCTCCCCTTCAGTCTTGCGCAGGTGTACTGGCTCCTCCCCTTCAGTCTTGCACAGGTGTACTGGCTCCTCCCCTTCAGTCTTGCACAGGTGTACCGGCTCCTCCCCTTCAGTCTTGCACAGGTGTACTGGCTCCTCCCCTTCAGTTTTGCACAGGTGTACTGGCTCCTCCCCTTCAGTCTTGCGCAGGTGTACTGGCTCCTCCCCTTCAGTCTTGCACAGGTGTACTGGCTCCTCCCCTTCAGTCTGCACAGGTGTATAGGCTCCTCCCCTTCCATCTTGCAAAGGGTGTACCGGCTCCTCCCCTTCAGTCTTGCACAGGTGTACCGGCTCCTCCCCTTCAGTCTTGCAGAGGTGTACTGGCTCCTCCCTTCAGTCTTGCACAGGTGTACCGGTTCCTCCTCTCGAGTCTTGCACAGGTGTACCGGCTCCTCCCCTTCAGTCTTGCACAGGTGTACTGGCTCCTCCCCTTCAGTCTTGCACAGGTGATACGGCTCCTCCCCTTCAGTCTTGCAGAGGTGTACTGGCTCTCCCCTTCAGTCTTGCACAGGTGTACCGGCTCCTCCCCTTCAGTCTTGCACAGGTGTACCGGCTCCTCCCCTTCAGTCTTGCACAGGTGTACCGGCTCCTCCCCTTCAGTCTTGCACAGGTGTACCGGCTCCTCCCCTTCAGTCTTGCACAGGTGTACCGGCTCCTCCCCTTCAGTCTTGCACAGGTGTATCGGCTCCTCCCCTTCAGTCTTGCACAGGTGTATCGGCTCCTCCCCTTCAGTCTTGCACAGGTGTATCGGCTCCTCCCCTTCAGTCTTTCACAGGTGTATCGGCTCCTCCCCTTCAGTCTTGCACAGGTGTACCGGCTCCTGAACAGATGAAATATACAAGACACAAGACAGACGTTACTTCCACTTTCAGGTCGGCTCACACAGGAAGCGCACTTCATGGTGGTTTTTAGAAGGGATCATTGTGCCGAGGTTTATGCGTGTCTGTAAGAATCTCACATGTGGCTCAGTCATTTGTGGGTCTGCAGGAAACATGCGTGGTGTACACTCCACACAGACTCCATCTATGCTCCCTAAAACAACGCCCAATATTCGGTGCTATGTAGCCACACCCACTTTTCGGCACGGCACGCTGTGTGCGCTGTGTTGTCCCTCCTCTATGCTGCCCCTCTTTATAAAAGCCTGGAGGTGGGAGGTATGCCAATCAGTGGCTTGTGAGTCAGGGTGACAACACAGGAACACAATTAGGAGACAAGGACAGAGCGTTGTCACCCTATAAAGGAAGCGCCTGAACACGGACCTCTGTGGCAGGATCACCGGGGATTGTTATTGAAATGTTGAAAATGAATCTTGTAATACCAGTAAGATGATGTGATATTGTATATTGGGGTTACTTTGGGGTGTATTGTACGCTTTGGGGTTACTTTTACTCTAATCAATAATGGGGTGTTTGGATGCCCCCTCCCCCACCCTGGCATTGCCAGTTCATTGTGTAATACTATTGCAGTTCTGCGTTTGGCTCTGTGACCCCCAAAATGAGGTATTAGCCTTTTGGCCGCGTGTGTCTTGGAATGTCTGTGTTTGGCTGGAAGTCTTCGGATCCCACTGAGCGCTCGTCTGATCCTCACCGGGGGGGGGGGGGATTGGGCGTCCTGACCTGATTCCTAGATGGGGATTCTCTTTGTCTGATGCCTCAGTCTGGTCACCCCATGTACTGCACTGCCTGCCCTGTGCCCACCTGGTCACCCCATGTACTGCACTGCCTGCCCTGTGCCCACCTGGTCACCCCATGTACTGCACTGTCTGCCCTGTGCCCACCTGGTCACCCCCTGTACTGCACTGTCTGCCCTGTGCCCACCTGGTCACCCCATGTACTGCACTGCCTGCCCTGTGCCCACCTGGTCACCCCATGTACTGCACTGCCTGCCCTGTGCCCACCTGGTCACCCCATGTACTGCACTGCCTGCCCTGTGCCCACCTGGTCACCCCATGTACTGCACTGTCTACCCTGTGCCCACCTGTTCACCCCGTGTACTGCACTGCCTGCCCTGTGCCCACCTGGTCACCCCGTGTACTGCACTGCCTGCCCTGTGCCCACCTGGTCACCCCATGTACTGCACTGCCTGCCCTGTGCCCACCTGGTCACCCCATGTACTGCACTGCCTGCCCTGTGCCCACCTGGTCACCCCATGTACTGCACTGCCTGCCCTGTGCCCACCTGGTCACCCCATGTACTGTACTGTCTACCCTGTGCCCACCTGTTCACCCCGTGTACTGCACTGCCTGCCCTGTGCCCACCTGGTCACCCCGTGTACTGCACTGCCTGCCCTGTGCCCACCTGTTCACCCCATGTACTGCACTGCCTGCCCTGTGCCCACCTGGTCACCCCGTGTACTGCTCTGCCTACCCTGTACCCACCTGGTCACCCCCCTGTACTGCACTGTCTGCCCTGTGCCCACCTGGTCACCCCATGTACTGCACTGTCTGCCCTGTGCCCACCTGGTCACCCCGTGTACTGCACTGTCTGCCCTGTGCCCACCTGGTCACCCCGTGTACTGCGCTGTCTGCCCTGTGCCCACCTGGTCACCCTGTGTACTGCGCTGTCTACCCTGTGCCCACCTGGTCACCCCATGTACTGCGCTGTCTACCCTGTGCCCACCTGGTCACCCCATGTACTGCGCAGTCTACCCTGTGCCCACCTGGTCACCCCATTTACTGCATTCTCCACCCTTTGCCCACCTGGTCACCCCATGTACTGCGCTGTCTACTCTGTGCTTGCCTGGTCATCCCATTTACTGCATTCTCCACCCTTTGCTCACCTGGTCACCCTGTGTACTGTGTTCTCCACCCTGTGCTTATCTGGTCACCCTGTGTATGGTGCTGTCTACCCTGTGCCTTACTAGTCATCCCATTTACTGCACTCTCCACCCTTTGCCCACCTGGTCACCCTGTTTACTGCACTACCCACCCAGTGCCCACCTGGTCACCTTGTGTACTGCACTCCCCATACTGTGCCCACCTGGTCACCCCATGTACTGCACTCCGCACCCAGTGCCCACCTGGTCACCTTGTGTACTGCACTCCCCACCTTTGTGCCCACCTGGTCACCTTGTGTACTGCACCCCCCACCTTTGTGCCCACTTAGTCTCCCTGGCTTTATGCTCTCTCAATGTTTCCTGCTTAACAGAAGATTGGCAAATTGATCATTTGCTGCGTTTATGATCGACTATATATATATATATAATTTTTTACTAATTTGATAAAATTAAACCCTTTTAATACTTCCCAACCATAGCAGACTGTCCTGGGATTTCAGCAAGCTCCCTGAGCCCCACGGGTCCAGGAAAGTTCTGCTATGAGGTGCTAAATGCTTGTTCCAGTGGCGGCACCAGAAGCCTGGGGACAGGGGCCCTTTACAAAATAGGCAGAGCTGAGGGTCCCCATTTACTTCCCAGATGGAGATGACACAATCATGTAATTCCTGGTGTCTGCACAATTCTGTGTTTACAAATGTCTGACACAGATCAACGCCTGCTGCCATCTCTCACCTTGTGATTTGCCACAAAGTTACAATGAACAGTCTGATCACTGGGGGAGGGGAGACTGAGGAAATTCCTCCTCCTCCTTCTACAAAGTTACAATGTACAGTCTGATTACTGAGGGAGGGGAGACTGAGGAAATGCCTCCTCCTCCTTGTACAAAGTTACAATGTACAGTCTGATTACTGAGGGAGGGGAGACTGAGGAAATGCCTCCTCCTCCTTCTACAAAGTTACAATGGACAGTCTGATCACTGGGGGAGGGGAGACTGAGGAAATTCCTCCTTCTTCTACAAAGTTACAATGTACAGTCTGATCACTGGGGGAGGGGAGACTGAGGAAATGCCTCCTCCTCCTTCTACAAAGTTACAATGGATGGTCTGATCACTGGGAGAGGGAAGACTGAGGAAATGCTACCTCCTGCCTGCAGCAGACTGATGTCATCATCTCAGCCTAGACAAAGTCACTGCCTGGAGCTCAGGGACGGCTTTTAATGATAGAAGGTGGAGTGTTTGTGAGCGCTGATCCTGGCGCTGTATTTCGGGATGTCAGGAATGAAGTCAGGAGGTCCGGTAAGGTCAGATCCATTCTAGTGGCTTCATCAAACCAGCAAACCACAAAGACACAGATGACTTCAGCAGCTGAACACTAGGGGGCGCAGCAGTTTAGGTGAAAATCCAAATGTGAAAAAAAAAATCTGGAAAGACTATTGAGCAAAAACTGAGGATATTTTTGGTGATTTTTGATTTGTTTTGTAAAATATGATCTCATTGTCGTTGTACAGCTTTCTCTAGATCAGTGATCTCCAAACTGTGGCCCAGGGTTGCCTGCTTGGGCCCTTATTGGGACCCTATTACCCCCTACTGTCGGCAACACTGGGCATAGTTCCTGACACTGACACTGACAACAGGGTCATATTCTTCCTACTGACACCAATGATGGGGCACTATTCCTCCCACTGACACCAATGATGGGACACTATTCCTCCCACTGACACCAATGATGGGGCACTATTCCTCCCACTGACACCAATGATGGGACACTATTCCTCCCACTGACACCAATGATGGGGCACTATTCCTCCCACTGACACCAATGATGGGGCACTATTCCTCCCACTGACATCAATGATGGGGCACTATTCCCCCTACTGACACCAATGATGGGGCACTATTCCTCCCACTGACATCAATGATGGGACACTATTCCTTCTACTGATACCAATGATGGGACACTATTCCTCCCACTGACACCAATGATGGGACACTATTCCTTCTACTGATACCAATGATGGGACACTATTCCTTCTACTGATACCAATGATGGGACACTATTCCTCCCACTGACACCAATGATGGGGAGCTATTCCTCCCACTGACACCAATGATGGGGCGCTATTCCTCCCACTGACACCAATGATGGGGCACTATTCCTCCCACTGACACCAATGATGGGGCGCTATTCCTCCCACTGACACCAATGATGGGGCACTATTCCTCCCACTGACACCAATGATGGGGCGCTATTCCTTCTACTGATACCAATGATGGGACACTATTCCTCCCACTGACACCAATGATGGGGCACTATTCCTCCCATTGATACCAATGATGAGGCACTATTCCTCCCACTGACACCAATGATGGGGCACTGTTCCTTCTACTAGACAGCAAGGATGGAGCATTATTCCTCCCACTGACACCAATGATGGGGCACTATTCCTCCCACTGACACCAATGATGGGGCGTTAGTCCTCCCCAGGAGTGGACTGACAACTCATGGGGCCCCCAGGCAATAGGGGATCATGAGGCTCCTGTGTCCTTGCCCACACCCAAAAAAGCCAAAAAAGGTACCAGGGGCATTTAATGGGGCCCCCTACTGACCCAATGGTCAGTCCGCCCCTGGTCTTCCCACTGACACCAATGATGGGGCACTATTCCTCTTACTGACACCAATGATGGGACACTATGCCTTCTACTGACACCAATGATGGGCCACCATTCCTTCTACTGACACTAATGATTGGTGCACCTGAATCACATGATATGGAGGGGATTGGAACACCTGAATTACATGATTGGGAGGGGATTGGAACACCTGAATCACATGATATGGAGGGGATTGGAACACCTGAATCACATGATATGGAGGGGGTTGGAACACCTGAATCACATGATTGGGAGGGGATTGGAACACCTGAATCACATGATTGGGAGGGCTGGCCCAATACTTTCGGCAATATAGAGTATGTTCAATAGTAGATTAGTAATGTGGGAGGAGACTGATGGAGTGAGCTGAGGGGGTAGAGAGATAGATTTGGGTGTCACCAGAAAAGAAATGTTATTGATATCAGCTGACCCAGGGAAGACGTGTAGGTGGAGAATAGGAGAGGTCCAAGAACAGAACCTTGGGGGACCCCATCGGAGAAAGGAAGAGGAGAGGAGGAAGTAGAATTGTAAGTGAAACTGAAGGTGCGGTGGGATAGGTAGGATGAGAACCAAGGAAGAGCACAGATGTGAAGACCACAGGAGAGGAGTGTTTTGAGGAGGAGTCCACCGGCTATGACAGGTTCTCTTTAATGAGACATCAGTCATCTATTGGATGATTTCTCACCATTAAAGCTAATGAAATGCAAATTGTAGGGAAAGTGGCAGCTGCACCCATCAGTGCTGTAATATACACAACGTTCATTCTAGCAGGAAAAAACATCAGCAATATATATATAATGGTCTCAATCCTCTCTACAAAGAAACAGCCGCCATGCCAGTCCTGGTCTCACAGATTGGACAGCGGAATCCCAGGAAACATGGCGGGGAGGAGTGAGTGGTTGGTGGGGGGTGGGCACTACCAGGGGTACTTGTCAGATTTACTGCCAGTTGCTGAATATATGTAATATGCCATTAAACAATGGCAGCAAAAGGTTGGGGGCCAGTTCAAGCCCAGGCGTGGTGCTTTGTGGTGCTGGTGTGCATTGTGCACATGCTCCATAGTGGGTTGCACAACACATGGCAGTGCTTGCTTTTTTGTCAACTTTATTTAAATGACATTCATTCAACTCCATGCTTGGTAGTGTGTTCCGACATGTTGCCATGCGCTACAACACGCTATGATGCGATAAAGTGCATGCCTGCGTCAGAAAGGTTTTTCGCTTTGTCTCTATATTGGGACTGCATGGAGTAATACTGCCCAACGCAGACCAGCAGGACTAGTGTGAATGAGCCCTAATACATCACTAAAGCACCAATAACACATGACAGGGCCTCTTGGAGTTCGGGAAATTCTTGCTTAGACACTACATGCAGCTTATTTCACTCTGCAACTGGAACTGCAATACAACATGGCTGATAAAAAGGTGGAATACGAATATTGGAGGGGGGCGGTTAGCACAACTCCTTCCATGAGACTGTAACATCGTAAATTAGAATTTTCTGCATTTCAAATAACTGCAGAGTCTGTTCAAACAGAAAACCTTGCTGGATGTATGCAATGTACACATAAATTATACTCAGTGTTTACCTATGGTCCAGGCTGATATTTAATCAATGAGCAATTTACTTTAGAGGGAAAAAAAGAGTGAGACAGAGAGAGAGAAAGAGAGATGGGGGAGAGAGAGAAACATAGATGGGGAGAGCAGGAGAGAGAGATGGGGGGGGAGAGAGAAAGGGAGATGGGGAAGAGAGAGAAACATAGATGGGGAGAGCAGGAGAGAGAGATGGGGGGAGAGAGAGAAAGAGAGAGATGGGGGGGAGAGAGAAACATAGATGGGGAGAGCAGGAGAGAGAGATGGGGGGAGAGAGAGAAAGAGAGATGGAGGAGAGAGGGAAAGAGAGAGATGGGGGAGAGAGAGAAACATAGATGGGGAGAGCAGGAGAGAGAGATGGGGGAGAGAGGGAAAGAGAGAGATGGGGGAGAGAGAGAAACATAGATGGGGAGAGCAGGAGAGAGAGATGGGGGGGAGAGAGAAAGAGAGAGATGGGGGGGAGAGAGAAACATAGATGGGGAGAGCAGGAGAGAGAGATGGGGGGAGAGAGAGAAAGGGAGATGGGGGAGAGAGAGAAACATAGATGGGGAGAGCAGGAGAGAGAGATGGGGGGAGAGAGAGAAAGAGAGAGATGGGGGGGGGAGAGAAACATAGATGGGGAGAGCAGGAGAGAGAGATGGGGGGGGGGGAGAAAGAGAGATGGGGGAGAGAGGGAAACATAGATGGGGAGAGCAGGAGAGAGAGATGGGGGGGGGGGAGAAAGAGAGATGGGGAGAGAGAGAAACATAGATGGGGAGAGCAGGAGAGAGAGATGGGGGGGGAGAAAGAGAGATGGGGAGAGAGAGAGAAAGGGAGATGGGGGAGAGAGAGAAACATAGATGGGGAGAGCAGGAGAGAGAGATGGGGGGAGAGAGAGAAAGAGAGAGATGGGGGGGAGAGAGAAACATAGATGGGGAGAGCAGGAGAGAGAGATGGGGGGGGAGAAAGAGAGATGGGGGGAGAGAGAGAAAGGGAGATGGGGGAGAGAGAGAAACATAGATGGGGAGAGCAGGAGAGAGAGATGGGGGGAGAGAGAGAAAGAGAGAGATGGGGGGGAGAGAGAAACATAGATGGGGAGAGCAGGAGAGAGAGATGGGGGGAGAGAGAGAAAGAGAGATGGGGGAGAGAGGGAAACATAGATGGGGAGAGCAGGAGAGAGAGATGGGGGGGGGGAGAAAGAGAGATGGGGAGAGAGAGAAACATAGATGGGGAGAGCAGGAGAGAGAGATGGGGGGGGAGAAAGAGAGATGGGGAGAGAGAGAAACATAGATGGGGAGAGCAGGAGAGAGAGATGGGGGGGGGGAGAAAGAGAGATGGGGAGAGAGAGAAACATAGATGGGGAGAGCAGGAGAGAGAGATGGGGGGGAGAGAAAGAGAGATGGGGGGGAGAGAGAAACATAGATGGGGAGAGCAGGAGAGAGAGATGGGGGGAGAGAAAGAGAGATGGGGGAGAGAGGGAAAGAGAGAGATAAGGGGGGGGGAGAAACATAGATGGGGAGAGCAGGAGAGAGAGATGGGGGGGAGAGAGAAACATAGATGGGGAGAGCAGGAGAGAGAGATGGGGGGGGGAGAGAGAAAGAGAGATGGGGGAGAGAGGGAAAGAGAGAGATGGGGGGAGAGAGAAACATAGATGGGGAGAGCAGGAGAGAGAGATGGGGGAGAGAGAGAAAGAGAGATGGGGGGAGAGAGAAACATAGATGGGGAGAGCAGGAGAGAGATGGGGGGAGAGAAAGAGAGATGGGGGGGAGAGGGAAAGAGAGAGATGGGGGGGGGGAGAAACATAGATGGGGAGAGCAGGAGAGAGAGATGGGGGGAGAGAGAGAAAGAGAGATGGGGGGGAGAGAGAAACATAGATGGGGAGAGCAGGAGAGAGAGATGGGGGGGAGAGAGAAAGAGAGATGGGGGAGAGAGGGAAAGAGAGAGATGGGGGGAGAGAGATGGGGAGAGAGGGAGGGAGAGAGATGGGGGGAGAGAGATACAGAAAGAGGGAAGGGGGAGACGGAAAGAGAGAGGGAGCAAGCAAGAAGGAGCGGGGGGGGGGAGTGAGGGGAGAAAAGGGAGGGGTAAGAGAGAGGGAAAGAGAGAGGGAGCAAAAAAGAAAGGGCGAGGGAAAGGGGAGAGGGAGAGAGAAAGAGAGATGGGAAGAGAGAGGGAAAGAGAGAGATGGAGAGACAGTGATAGGAAAAGAGGGAGGGGGGTGAGAGGGGGAAAGAGAAAAAAGGAGAGAGAGAAGGAAAGATAGAGGAAAAGAGAAGGAGATAGAGAGAGAGATGGGGGAGAGATGGAGAGGGGGGAGAGGAAAAGAGAGAGATTAAGATGGAGAGGGAGAGAGAGGGAGAGGGAGAAAAACTGCTTTGGCAATGCTAAAATGTTATTTGGTTCTGCCAATAAAGCTCCATTGAATTGAATTGAATTGAATTGAATTGAAAGAGAGAGAAAAGGGGGGGACAAAGAGAGATGGGGGAGAGAAGGAAAGGGGGGTGAGAGAGGGAGGGGATAGAGGGAGAGGGGAGAGAGAGAGAGAGAGAGAGAGAGAGAGAGAGAGGGAGAGAGAGAGATGGGGAAAAGAGAGAGGGAGGGGGAGAGAGGGAGAGAGCAAGGGAAAGAGAGAGAAATGTTCTCATCTCATACTTTACTTCTATAGAAGAAAAGAGAAAAAGCCAAATTCTACTTGGGGCAGAGAGGGAAATAAGAAGAAAGAGAGATAGAGATTTTGGGGGAGGGGAATAGAAAGGAGAGAGCAAGGGGGAGAAAGTTGGATTGAGAGGCAGAAAGAAAAAGAAAGTAAAGGGGGCAAAGTAAGTGAATTATGAAGATTGAGACAGACACCGGAGGTTGAGGACAGGGAAACTAATGGATAAAGGAAAAGAGAGGCTGGCAGCAAGTTCAAAAGTGGAGATTATTAGAACAACAGAAAAAAAAAGAGATTGGGGGATGAGGTGAGAGAGAGGTACAGAAGGAGAGACAAGGATGGAGGGAGGGGTACAGAAGGAGAGGTGAGGATGGAAGGAGAGGTACAGAAGGAGAGGTGAGGATGGAGGAGAGGTACAGAAGGAGAGGTGAGGATGGAGGAGAGGTACAGAAGGAGAGGTGAGGATGGAGGAGAGGTACAGAAGGAGAGGTGAGGATGGAAGGAGAGGTACAGAAGGAGAGGTGAGGATGGAAGGAGAGGTACAGAAGGAGAGGTGAGGATGGAAGGAGAGGTAGAGAAGGAGAGGTGAGGATGGAAGGAGAGGTACAGAAGGAGAGGTGAGGATGGAAGGAGAAGTACAGAAGGAGAGGTGAGGATGGAAGGAGAGGTACAGAAGGAGAGGTGAGGATGGAAGGAGAGGTACAGAAGGAGAGGTGAGGATGGAGGGAGAGGTACAGAAGGAGGGGTGAGGATGGAGGGAGAGTTAGAAAAGGAGAGGTGAGGATGGAGGGAAAGGTAGAGAAGGAGAGGTGAGGATGGAGGGAGAGGTACAGAAGGAGAGGTGAGGATGGAGGGAGAGGTACAGAAGGAGAGGTGAGGATGGAAGGAGAGGTACAGAAGGAGAGGTGAGGATGGAGAGAGAGGTACAGAAGGAGAGGTGAGGATGGAAGGAGAG
Organism: Staurois parvus; assembly: GCF_062004578.1. Classification (NCBI taxonomy): domain Eukaryota; kingdom Metazoa; phylum Chordata; class Amphibia; order Anura; family Ranidae; genus Staurois; species Staurois parvus. The sequence goes on from NW_028319009.1 coordinate 47,582, forward strand.
GTACAGAAGGAGAGGTGAGGATGGAGGGAGAGGTACAGAAGGAGAAGTGAGGATGGAGGAAGAGGTACAGAAGGAGAGGTGAGGATGGAGGGAGAGGTACAGGAGGAGAGGTGAGGATGGAGGGAGAGGTACAGGAGGAGAGGTGAGGATGGAGGGAGAGGTAGAGAAGGAGAGGTGAGGATGGAGGGAAAGGTAGAGAAGGAGAGGTGAGGATGGAGGAGAGGTAGAGAAATAGAGGTGAGGATGGAGGAGAGGTAGAGAAGGAGAGGTGAGGATGGAGGGAGAGGTGCAGAAGGAGAGGTGAGGATGGAGGGAAAGTAGAGAAGGAGAGGTGAGGATGGAGGAGAGTTAGAAAAGGAGAGGTGAGGATGGAGGGAGAGGTGCAGAAGGAGAGGTGAGGATGGAGGGAAAGGTAGAGAAGGAGAGGTGAGGATGGAGGGAGAGGTAGAGAAGGAGAGGTGAGGATGGAGGGAGAGGTACAGAAGGAGAGGTGAGGATGGAGGGAGAGTTAGAAAAGGAGAGGTGAGGATGGAGGGAGAGGTGCAGAAGGAGAGGTGAGATGGAGGGGAAAGTAGAGAAGGAGAGGTGAGGATGGAGGGAGAGGTAGAAGGAGAGGGTGAGTGGAGGAGAGTAGAGAAGGACAGATGAGGATGGAGGGAGGGTGGGAAGGAGAGGTGAGGAGGAGAGGTGAGGATGGAGGGAGGGTACAGAAGGAGAGGTGAGGATGAGGGAGGGAGGAGAGAGAGGTGAGGTGACTCTCCTTCTCTGCTTGCAGATAAAACTCCCAACCAAAACCGTCCTCTCCTCTCCTCTCACGACCTCCTGCTCTCTAGCTCCCTTGTCTCCTCCTCCCATGCTCGGCTCCAGGACTTCTCCAGAGCTTCCCCCATCCTCTGGAACTCTCTACCCCAATTTATCAGACTATCGCCTACTCTGCTCACTTTTAGGCGATCTCTGAAAACCGATCTCTTTAGGGAGCCTATCCTGCCCTCAGCTAATAATGGAATCTTCTACTCCTCCTACCAGTCCATCCCCCACAGTTATTACCTTTTGTACCACTAGCCCCTCCCTCTTAGATTGTAAGCTCCAAGGAGCAGGGCCCTCCTAACCAGGGGCGGACTGATCATTTGGGAACTCTGGCACTGCCTGAGGGCCCGGGGTCAGTAGCGGGCCCCATGAGATGCCCCTGGTACCTTTCATAGGCTTTTTTGGGTGTGGTTTGAGTGTAGGCAAGGACACAGGGGCCCCATGATCCCCTATTGGCCGGGGGCCCCATGAGCCCCTTTGGCTCCTAACCCTCTTGTATTGAACTGTATTGTTTCTGTATTGTCTCCCGTTATATTGTAAAGTGCTGAGCAAATTGTTGGCACCATAAATCCTGTATAATAATAATAATAAAAAAAAATGCAATGGAATGTGTGAAAAACTCATCAAAAGCGCACCGGAAAACGTTAAAAACGCACATGTTCCTGTTAAAATTGAAGCAAAAGAGAGGGGAAAAATAAACTGGAATGCATAAAAAACGCAAAAAAAGCAACGGATTGTGGCAAAAACACATAAAAACGCACCGGAGCACGTCAAAAACACGCATGCGGAAATGCATCCGGGACGCATCTGGACGGCATTTGTATGGTGTGAACCGACCCTAAAAGTTTGCTGTGCGATAATCTTCCAAAACTCGCATGACGCAGAAATATTCAGAAGGAAAAGTCATGAATGTAACGCGGATCAGGAAAGCGAAGCGTCGCCTGTAAACGAATGACAGCCATCCAAGCCTCCAGGGGTGCCGGGGGCGGGGGGTCGACGCGCGGTGTGATCACTGGCGACACTTGAAAGACTCGCGATAAACTGCAGGAAACGGCTGAATCATTGATGAGAGCTCTTAATAATGAATAAAAGTCGTTAATGACGTCCAATTAAAATCCTGGAGCCTGAGAGCCGCTCCTGATGAGTCGCAGCTGAGGTCAAGTCCGTCATCCCTGGAGGGATGGAGGGGGGGGGGCTGCGAGCCACTGGCTGCGACAAGCGGGTATGAACAGCCAGGACACGCCCCCTGCGCCTCCTGTCCAGTATGACCATATAATCGCATGGCAAATCGCACTCTGTTGTCCGCAATTGAATATCACATCGGTGCGATTCTGTCTTGGTCAGAGCCGCACCGATCCAAGTATCCAAGTATACCACGTCCTCCGCCACCCCTCTGTCCAAGTATACCACGTCCTCCGCCACCCCTCTGTCCAAGTATACCACGTCCACCGCCACCCCTCTGTCCAAGTATACCACGTCCTCCGCCACCCCTCTGTCCAAGTATACCACGTCCACCGCCACCCCTCTGTCCAAGTATACCACGTCCAGCGCCACCTCTCTGTCCAAGTATACCACGTCCACAGCCACCCCTCTGTCCAAGTATACCACGTCCACCGCCACCCCTCTGTCCAAGTATACCACATCCACCGCCACCCCTCTGTCCAAGTATACCACATCCCCTGCCACCCCTCTGTCCAAGTATACCACGTCCAGCGCCACCTCTCTGTCCAAGTATATCACGTCCACAGCCACCCCTCTGTCCAAGTATACCACATCCACCGCCACCCCTCTGTCCAAGTATACCTTGTCCACCGCCACCCCTCTGTCCAAGTATACCACATCCACCGCCACCCCTCTGTCCAAGTATACCACGTCCAGCGCCACCCCTCTGTCCAAGTATACCACGTCCAGCGCCACCCCTCTGTCCAAGTATACCACGTCCACGTCCACCCCTCTGTCCAAGTATACCACATCCACCGCCACCCCACTGTCCAAGTATACCACGTCCACGTCCACCCCTCTGTCCAAGTATACCATGTCCACCACCAGGCTGCCACCGCCAGGGAACATTTGGAGGGTAGAGGATTTGTGCTGAGGAGGGGAAGGTTAGGGGGAAGGATTTGTGCTAGGAGGGGGGAACGGGGGGGGGGCACTGGATTTGTGGTAGGAGGGAGGATTTGACAGGCAAGGATTTGACAGGCGGTGATGAGGCAAGGAGGGGGGATTTGTGCTAAAAGGAGACATTTGGAGGGGAGATTTGTGCTGGGGGGGTTAGGGGGAAGGATTTGTGCTAGGAGGGGGGAATGGGGGGGGGCACTTGAATTGGGAGGGGAATATTGGCTTGCAGAGGGAATTTATGCTTTATGGTGGGTGATGGGAGTAAGTCAGTACTGGATTTTTTTATTTTGTGGGGGGGGGGGGAATTTTTGCTGAGACATAATTGTCTTCTCCCTGAGCAGTAGGTGATCTTGTCCCGGCACTGACTGTGTGTAACCAGGTTGATTGCGGTTGTTACATTGTATCAGTCGGCTCCCTGCGATGTTGCGTCTCACGAGAAGCTCGGACCCCCCCCATCCTCTAAGCCCCCCCAAGACTATGTGCTGCGGCGGGAGGAGGATATTTGCTCTCCAGAATTGATTTAGCGACTCTGGCGTAGTAATCCCCCCCCTCCCCCCCAGTCATATTTCCCGCAGCAGATTGGCGTGTCAGCAGCGAGGGATTACCAGCTGCCTCCCGATAAATGTTTATGACGGCGCACGACTCGGAGACGGAGATTTCCAGAAGAGAGCAAAGCGCAGCGATAAACCTCAACTAAGCCGCTCTTTGGCAGCCGAAGGCGCCGGGAAGTTCTCCTCTAAGTCCGGCTGATTGAACCGGTGACAGCAAAAGTCCCTTCCAAACGTTCATCATAACCCGCCGCGTAGCGGGAGCCGGTGACGAGCGCCGTCAGGACATAAGCCCCCCCGTCTTGGCAGGAAAGACGAGCGTCGCACAGCGATGGGATTTACATCACCGAGGGGCGAGGGAATTACCAGAAAACTGCGACCTTCAAACTTCTGAAACCGCCTTAAGCCAACTACGGATAAACGGCGAATCCTCGCCACGGCGATATTTCATGTTTGTGGACGCAGCTCTTTACCTGCAAATATTTAAAGGGGATCCAAAGCTGAACTCGGGGCGGATACAAAAGACGTAATAATTGTCACCGCCGTAAATCTGAATGTGATAGGGATGTGTGTCAGACCTCTGCAGAGAGACCACTGCTTCCCCACAGCAGGCAATACAAGTGCAGGCCAATATTCTGTAATAAAGAACTGCAGGGGCTCCTCCCCTTTACTAAACATGGCAGATTTCACTGCACACTGGGAGCTTCTCACAATGTGCATTAGAAGCAGCAGCAAGTCAGATAGAGCTCCGCCTCCTTTCCTGGCTGGAGGGCACTTGGCATCATCTAGCTCTTTCCCAGACTAACTGCCCTCAGCCCTGCCCCTTTCATTCGTAGGAGCCCACCTCCTTTCCTGGCTGGAGGGCACTTGGCATCATCTAGCCCTTTCCCAGACTAACTTCCCTTGGCCCCGCCCCTTTCATTTGTAGGAGCCCGCCTCATTTACTGGCTAGAGGGCACTTGGCACCATCTAGCTCTTTCCTCCCCAGATTGACTGTCCCTGGCCCCGCCCCTTTCATTCGTAGGATCCCGCCTGTTTTCCTAGCTGGAGGGTGCCCAGCATCATCTAGCTCTTTCCTCCCTAGGCTGACTTCCGTGGCCCTGCCCTTTGCATTCATAGAAGCCTGCCTCATTTCCTGGCTGGTGGGCACCCAGCATCATCTAGCTCTTTCCTGCCCAGGCTGACTGTGGCCCCTGTCATTCATAGGAGCCCGCTTCATTTCCTGGCCAGAGGGCATCCGGCATCATCTACGCTTTCCTCCCCAGAGTGACTGTCCAGGAGCTCAGTGATGTCCTGGTCCAGATCTGGGAGGAAATCTCCCAGGACCAGGGGCGGACTGACAACTCATGGGGCCCCCGGGCAATAGGGGATCATGGGGCCCCTGTGTCCTTGCCCAAACTCAAAAAAGCCTATAAAAAAGGTACCAGGGGAATCTCATGGGGCCCCCTACTGACCCCAGGCCCTGGGGCAGTGCCAGTTTCCAAATGGTCAGTCCGCCCCTGCCCAGGACACCATCCGTGGTCTCATTAGGAGCCTACCCCAAAGTTGTCAGGCATGCATACAAGAACGTGGGGGCCACACAGACTACTGAGGACCATTCTGAGTTGCTGCAATGACATTTCAGCCAAATGGACTCGCCTGCTGCATCATTTCTTCACTTTGATTTTCGGGGTGTCTTTGAATTCAGTCCTCTGTAGGTCGATCATTTCCATCACATGATGGGGCGTCCTTACATTCCTCACCCATCCCCCGTCCATGTCAGTATAGAGATCATGCAGGAGATTCCTCCCCATTGGGATCTGATGGGTATTCAAGTGTACCTTTCATTTTTTGGAGCCATGTATATATATGTAAAGCGTTGCGTAAACTGACAGCGCTATATAAGTACCTGTAATTAAAAAAATACATTCCTTTCAATCTTCCCTTTTCGGACTCCAAGTCCATAATGGCGTTTTCCTTTGAATATTAATCTCCAGCAGCCGTCCACCTTATAGATCGGCGTTGCGTTCTATTAATATCTTGTCATTTGTCTGAATTTTAACGCTGGAAAAATATCCTTTCCAAGCATCGATTTTTTTTTTTGCAATAGTAACCGGATTATTAATTCCCGGGGAAAGGCGACTCCAGGAAGGCTGGGGAACATGTGTGACAAATTATGATCGCGGCCGAGACATGAAACCAATCGAATTACTCTCAATTTGCGGTAATTGACGGACGTGTGTGAATGTCATGGATAGTTGAGCTCGCGGTTGGACATGAGGTTAGAAATCCACTTTAGGCTCCAGCGGCGTCCATTGAAAGGGAAAGTGTTTTAGAAATCGGCCCCGGCACGCTGAGCGCGGACAAAGCCAGAGATCCCAATAAATTTACCGCTGAGCGAGTTCATACCATTTGGAGCTATTGTGTGCCGGGACGTCTTCTGGGAGATACGCCGACCTTCGCCCTGGAAGCTGCTAATGTACAGAATTAGGAAAAAGTCTCAAGGTTGTACACCGACGCAAAGCTTCGACCCCCGTGACCCGCCGTGACGCACCGACTTTATTTAAGGCCATACTATTTTTGCAAATCCGCAGAATGATATCACAACGTCTCCTTCTGTGCTTAGGTAAAGCATAATTCTGCCTGTGAGTACTCTAAGCAGAGAACACCTTCATGGTATTATATAAAGTGGACCTGTCAGTAACTTTACCAGTCTCCATGAATACATTCCTGACATACAGCGGGGAAAATAATGATTTGATCCCCTGCAGATTTCGTACATTTGCCCACTTACAAAGAAATGAAGGGTCTATAATTGTTATCATAGGTGTATTTTAAATGATAGAGACATAATATCAACCACAAATCCAGAAAAAACACGATACAAATGTTATAAATGGAGTTGCAGTTCGGAGTAAAATAGATATTTGATCCCCAAGCAAAACATGACTTCGTACTTGGTGGAGGAACCCTTGTTGGCGAGCACAGAGGTGAGACGTTGCTTGTAGTTGGTGGAGGAACCCTTGTTGGTGAGCACAGAGGTGAGACGTTCCTTGTACTTGGTGGAGGAACCCTTGTTGGCGAGCGCAGAGGTGAGACGTTTCTTGTAGCTGGTGGAGGAACCCTTCTTGGCGAGCGCAGAGGTGAGACATTTCTTGTAGCTGGTGGAGGAACCCTTGTTGGCGAGCGCAGAGGTGAGACGTTTCTTGTAGTTGGTGGAGGAACCCTTGTTGGCGAGCGCAGAGGTGAGACGTTCCTTGTAGTTGGTGGAGGAACCCTTGTTGGAGAGCACAAAGGTAAGATGTTCCTTGTAGTTGGTGGAGTAACCCTTGTTGGTGAGCACAGAGGTGAGACGTTCCTTGTAGTTGGTGGAGGAACCCTTGTTGGCGAGCACAGATGTGAGACGTTCCTTGTAGTTGGTGGAGGAACACTTGTTAGCGAGCGCAGAGGTAAGACGTTCCTTGTAGTTGGTGGAGGAACACTTGTTAGTGAACGCAGAGGTGAGACGTTCCTTGTAGTTGGTGGAGGAACCCTTGTTGGCGAGCACAGAGGTAAGACGTTTCTTGTAGTTGGTGGAGGAACCCTTGTTGGCGAGCACAGATGTGAGACGTTCCTTGTAGTTGGTGGTGGAACACTTGTTGGTGAGCACAGAGGGGAGACGTTCCTTGTAGTTGGTGGAGGAACCCTTGTTGGTGAGCACAGAGGTGACACGGTTCTTGTAGTTAGTGGAGGAACCCTTGTTGGCGGGCACAGAGGTGAGACGTTCCTTGTAATTGGTGGAGGAACCCTTGTTGGCGAGCGCAGAGGTGAGACGTTCCTTGTAGCTGGTGGGGGAACCCTTGTTGGCGAGCGCAGAGGTGAGACGTTCCTTGTAGTTGGTGGGGGAACCCTTGTTGGCGAGCGCAGAGGTGAGACGTTTCTTGTAGTTGGTGGATGAACCCTTGTTGGCAAGCGCAGAGGTGAGACGTTTCTTGTAGTTGGTTGAGGAACCCTTGTTGGCGGGCGCAAAGGTGAGACGTTTCTTGTAGTTGGTGGAGGAACCCTTGTTGGCGAGCGCAGAGGTGAGACGTTTCTTGTAGTTGGTGGAGGAACCCTTGTTGGCGAGCACAGAGGCAAGACGTTTCTTGTAGTTGGTGGAGGAACCCTTGTTGGCGAGCACAGAGGTTAGACGTTTCCTGTAGTTGGTGGAGGAACCCTTCTTGGCGAGCGCAGAGGTGAGACATTTCTTGTAGCTGGTGGAGGAACCCTTGTTGGCGAGCGCAGAGGTGAGACGTTTCTTGTAGTTGGTGGAGGAACCCTTGTTGGCGAGCGCAGAGGTGAGACGTTCCTTGTAGTTGGTGGAGGAACCCTTGTTGGAGAGCACAAAGGTAAGATGTTCCTTGTAGTTGGTGGAGTAACCCTTGTTGGTGAGCACAGAGGTGAGACGTTCCTTGTAGTTGGTGGAGGAACCCTTGTTGGCGAGCACAGATGTGAGACGTTCCTTGTAGTTGGTGGAGGAACACTTGTTAGCGAGCGCAGAGGTAAGACGTTCCTTGTAGTTGGTGGAGGAACACTTGTTAGTGAGCGCAGAGGTGAGACGTTCCTTGTAGTTGGTGGAGGAACCCTTGTTGGCGAGCACAGAGGTAAGACGTTTCTTGTAGTTGGTGGAGGAACCCTTGTTGGCGAGCACAGATGTGAGACGTTCCTTGTAGTTGGTGGTGGAACACTTGTTGGTGAGCACAGAGGGGAGATGTTCCTTGTAGTTGGTGGAGGAACCCTTGTTGGTGAGCACAGAGGTGACACGGTTCTTGTAGTTAGTGGAGGAACCCTTGTTGGCGGGCACAGAGGTGAGACGTTCCTTGTAATTGGTGGAGGAACCCTTGTTGGCGAGCGCAGAGGTGAGACGTTCCTTGTAGCTGGTGGGGGAACCCTTGCTGGCGAGCGCAGAGGTGAGACGTTCCTTGTAGTTGGTGGGGGAACCCTTGTTGGCGAGCGCAGAGGTGAGACGTTTCTTGTAGTTGGTGGATGAACCCTTGTTGGCAAGCGCAGAGGTGAGACGTTTCTTGTAGTTGGTTGAGGAACCCTTGTTGGCGGGCGCAAAGGTGAGACGTTTCTTGTAGTTGGTGGAGGAACCCTTGTTGGCGAGCGCAGAGGTGAGACGTTTCTTGTAGTTGGTGGAGGAACCCTTGTTGGCGAGCACAGAGGCAAGACGTTTCTTGTAGTTGGTGGAGGAACCCTTGTTGGCGAGCACAGAGGTTAGACGTTTCCTGTAGTTGGTGGAGGAACCCTTGTTGGAGAGCGCAGAGGTGAGACGTTTCCTGTAGTTGGTGGAGGAACCCTTGTTGGAGAGCGCAGAGGTGAGACATTCCTTGTAGTTGGTGGAGGAACCCTTGTTGGCCAGCACAGAGGTGAGACGTTTCTTGTAGTTGATGGAGGAACCCTTGTTGGCGAGCACAGAGGTGAGACATTCCTTGTAGTTGGTGAAGGAACCCTTGTTGGCGAGCACAGAGGTGAGACATTTCTTGTTGTTGGTGGAGGAACCCTTGTTGGCGAGCACAGAGGTGAGACGTTCCTTGTAGTTGGTGGAGGAACCCTTCTTGGTGAGCACAGAGGTGAGACGTACCATGTAGTTGGTGGAGGAACCCTTGTTGGTGAGCAGAGAGGTGAGACATTCCTTGTAGTTGGTTCCCAGGTTTGCAGACATCTCAGGAGGGATTTTGGTCCACTCTTCTTTTTAGATCTTCTCTAAATCCTTAAGGTTTCTTGGCTGACATTTGGCGACTCGAAGTTTCAGCTCCCTCCATACATTTTCTATAGGGTTAAGGTCTGGAGACCGGCTAGGCCACTCTATGACCTTAATGTGCTTCTTCTTCAGCCACTCTTTTGTTCCCTTGGCCGTATGTTTTGGGTCATTGTCATGCTGGAAGACCCATCTATGATCCATCCTCAGTGTTCTGGCTGAGGAAAGAAGGTTCTCATCCAAGATTTTACAATACATGGCCCCATCCATTGGCCCCCTCAATGCGGCAAAGTCATCCTGTATCTTTAGCAGAGAAACCGCCCCAAAGCATAATGTTTCCACCTCCATTATTGACTGTAGGGATGGTGTTCTTTAAGTCATAGTCAGCATTTTTCTTCTTCCAAACACAGCGAGTCGAGTTAATGCCAAAGAGCTCAATTCTGATCTCATCTGACCACAGCACTTTCTCCCAATCCTTCTCCGAATCATTTAGATGGTTATTGGCAGACTTCAGATGGGCTGTACATGTGTCTTCTTGAGGAGGGGGACCTTGTGGGCACTGCAGGATTTCAATCCATGGCGGCGTATTGTGTTACCAATGGTTTGTTTGATGACTGTGGTCCCAACGGCCTTGAGATCGTTCACAAGCTCCTCCCGTGTAGTTCTGGGCTGGTCCCTCACTTTTCTCATGATCATCCTTACCCCATGAGGAGCACCAGACCGAGGGCAATTGATGGTTATTTTGTATTTCTTCCATTTACGAATAATCGCTCCAACAGTCGCTCACCAAGCTTCTTGCTGATGGTCTTGTAGCCCATTCCAGCCTTGTGCAAGTCTACAATCCTGTCCCTGACATCCTCTGACAGATCTTTGGTCTTGCCCATGGTGGTGGTGAGGTTTGAATGGAAGAGATTCTGTGGACAGGTGTCTTTTATACATATAACAAGTTGTCATTAGGAGCGCCTTTTTCCATTGACAGGACTAATCTGTGTACCACATGAGCACAGAGCCAGTCTGTGGGAGCCAGAATCATTGTTGGTTGGTAGGGGATCAAATGCATATTTTACTCACTGAACTGCAACTCCATTTATAATATTTGTATTGTGTTTTTTTTCTGGATTTTTGGTTGATATTCTGTCTCTATCATTAAAAATATATCTATGATAAAAAGTATAGACCCTTCATTTCTCTGTAAATGGGCAAATTTACAAAATCTGCAGGGGATTAAATCATTATTTTCCCCATAGTATGACCTCTATGATTGAGCCCCATGTGGGCGAAATGCAATGGAGGGGGGTCTTCTATGGATGGAAAACCGAGCTGAAGCCAAGTCTTAAAGTGGTCATAAAGGCTGAAGGTTTTTTTTACCTATTTTACATACTATTGTCAGCTTCCCTCCAGACCCCCAAATATTTACCTGAGCCTGATTTTGATCCAGCACTGCTCTCTCTCCTTACTGGGTTCAGTGACAGCAGCAGACGCCATTGGTTCCTGCTGCTGTTAATCAAATTTAGTTATGGGGGGGGGGCGAGCTGCACTGTGTGTACCAATGGACACACACAGTGTGGCTTGGGATTGAGCCCACACATGTGCCACCATAGGAAGTGGTCCATGAAGAACCCAGAGTGCCGGCAAAGGACACGAGAAAAGGACAATTGGGGCCAGTCTACTGATCCTGCCTGCGGCCGGGTGCCATGTTCCTGTTTTTCACAATAATATACAGCGACAGGATCCATTTTTGGAAAAGCTCAACATTTCATCATTAAAAAGACATCCTTGAGTTCCAGCCAGTGACTTTGCCTTGGAAGAGATGGTGTCATCAGTCTGCTGCAGGCAGGGGGAAACCGGTGGACCTGCCGCCCCAAGAGGGAGCCGTCACAGGCATTGAAGGTTAATAAAGCTTTGCGCACAATTAAAGGGACACGGCGCATGTGCGCAACCTGAGATTACCTGAGCTTTCTCCCTGCAAAAGGACATGGGCAATACTTAGTGGTCATACTAAGCTCTCATCTTCCCTCTCTTGCAGAACTACAGAAGAATCTTCAGCATCTGACACTTCTGGTTGTGTCGGACACCTGCAACCAGGACCAGGACTGGGGGTGGGGGTGCAGGAGGGGCAGCCGCCCTGGGCACAGAGTCTTTACATGTTGGGGGGGGGGGGTCGGGAGGGGAGTCCCACATGGAAGAAAGGTATATTTTAAACACATGTGTATGTTAAGTATATATATATATAGTGTAAAAAACTCTGTTTGAGCCTGTTTTCTATGATCCTCCCCTTCTTCCAGTGTCCCTCTCTAATCTCCTGATAAGACATATTGCTTAGTTTTCTGTGTCTCGATAGAGAGTTTTTATTTTTTCCTTGAGAGAGAGGTCAGGGGTTCTGCATCCTCCTAGAGCAGAAAGAAAACTCTCCTCCTACAAGCTTTAACCAGTGCTTTGCTGGACACTGACAGAAATCGCAAGACTGCTATATATTGCTGATGGGAAAAGGTATTTAGCGGTTTATATTTACTAAAATAATCTGCATGTTCTGTGTACTGTGGGAGACCAGATATAGTGAATGCAGGGTCCGGGGAGAGCGGATATAGTGAATACGGGGTCCGGGGAGAGCGGATGTAGTGAATGCGGGGTCCGGGGAGAGCGGATAGAGCGAATGCGGGGTCCGGGGAGAGCGGATATAGTAAATGCGGGGTCCGGGGAGAGCGGATATAGTGAATGCGGGGTCCGGGGAGAGCGGATATAGTGAATGCGGGGTCCGGGGAGAGCGGATATAGTGAATGCGGGGTCCGGGGAGAGCGGATATAGTGAATGCGGTGTCCGGGGAGACCAGATATGGTGAATGCGGGGTCCGGGGAGACCAGATATGGTGAATGCGGGGTCCGGGGAGACCAGATATAGTGAATGCGGGGTCCGGGGAGACCAGATATAGTGAATATAGGGTCCGGGGAGAGCGGATATAGTGAATGCGGGGTCCGGGCAGAGCGGATATAGTGAATGCGGGGTCCGGGGAGAGCGGATATAGTGAATGCGGGGTCCGGGCAGAGCGGATATAGTGAATGCGGGGTCCGGGAAGACCAGATATAGTGAATGCAGGGTCCGGGGAGACCAGATATAGTGAATGCAGGGTCCGGGGAGAGCGGATATAGCGAATGCGGGGTCCGGGGAGACCAGATATAGTGAATGTACGGTCCGGGGAGAGCGGATATAGTGAATGCGGGGTCCGGGGAGAGCGGATATAGTGAATGCGGGGTCCGGGGAGAGGGGATATAGTGAATGCGGGGTCCGGGGAGAAGGATATAGTGAATGCGGGGTCCGGGGAGAGCGGATATAGTGAATGCGGGGTCCGGGGAGAGCGGATATAGTGAATGCGGGGTCCGGGGAGAGCGGATATAGTGAATGCGGGGTCCGGGGAGAGCGGATATAGTGAATGCGGGGTCCGGGGAGAGCGGATATAGTGAATGCGGGGTCCGGGGAGAGCGGATATAGTGAATGCGGGGTCCGGGGAGAGCGGATATAGTGAATGCGGGGTCCGGGGAGAGCGGATATAGTGAATGCGGGGTCCGGGGTTTAGTAACACTTTAACCGCTCTCTTATATAAACCAGGTTTACATTTCGGCTCGCCGCCCCTTTAAAACAACAGGCAGCGGGACTCATGGCGAGGGAATTGGAAGCCGGAGAATGTTAATCGGAGGATTTTTATGTCAGGAAATAATTACTTCTATGATTTAATAAGTCGGAGTGTTCCAGTTGTTGGCGCACATTGTGCATATTGATGAGGCTAATGAATCCCGGGGTAAGTGCAGACCCTTTGATATGAAGCCATTGTGTCTTCGGCATAGAACAAGTGGCTGTCATCTCCCAGCATGCCGAGCCCCCCGGCCATGTGCTTTCATCTGCAGCCACGTATGTAGATGGCACGGCCTATTATGGTCCGGTGTTGGAGTGAAGTGCTGAAATAGCTCCGGGACGCGGAGAGGGACGTCCCTCGCTGAAGGACTATAGAAGCCGAACCATCAAGATACATTAATGGAGAAATTCCTGGAGATACGAAGGGGGTCCGAGGCTCGCCATTCGCGTCACTAATAACCTATTTGTATGGGAAGACCCTGAAAATACAAACCACAGATGGATGACCCGCTACGGATTAACCAGTGACGGGAAGAGGAAAAAAAAGTAATAAAGTATGCATTCACCTTCAGGACGCCATTCTGATTGAACACATTGTAGGACCTCCCTGTGTGTATGTCATGTAGATGTTGGTCGTAATGAAGGCGGGACTCCAAATAAAAGCCGCCATTCAGCCCTGATCATTAGAGTGTTACTAAACCCCCAACAGGACAATCAGTCTGTAGATGCAGTAAAGCGTGCTTGTTATACTCACTGTGGAACCTAAACTGGGACAGATAAACAGGTACAACTTACAGTTGCAAGAAAAAGTATGTGAACCCCTTGGGATTCCGTGGAGTTTTGCATGAATTGGGCATAAAATGTGCTCTGAGCGTCATCTAATTCACAACAATAGAAGAACACAGTCTGCTGAACATAATACTACACAAACATTAGATGTTGCCATGGTTCAATTGCACATAACATGTAAACATTCACAGTGCAGGGAGGAAAAAGTATGTGAGGCCCTAGCTTAATGACGTCTCCCAGAGCTAATTGGAGCCAGGAGTGAGCCAACCTTGACTCCAATCAGTGTGATGATATTGGGTGTGTTGCTGACAGCTGTCCTGCCCTTAAAAAACACACACCTGTTTTGGGTTTACTGGTCTCAAGAATCACTGTCTGATGTGAACCATGCCTCGCAGAAAAGAGCTCTCAGAAGACCTACGATCAAGAATTGTTGACTTGCATGAAGCTGGAAAGGGTTACAAAAGTATCTCCTTGAGCCTTGATGTTCCTGTGTCCACGGTAAGACAGACTGTCTACAAATGGAGAAAGTTTAGCACTGTTGCTACTCTCCCTAGGCGTGGTCGTCCTGTAAAAATGACTGCAAGAGCACAGCGCAGAATGCTGCATGAGGTAAAGAAGAATCCCAGAGTGTCAGCTAAAGACCTACAGAAATCTCTGGCACATGCTAACACTTTTGTTGACACATCTACAATAAGGAAAACATGAAACAAGAATGGAGTACATGGGAGGACACCACGGAGGAAGCCATTGCTGTCCAAAAAGAATATTGCAGCACGTTTGAAGTTTGCAAAAGAGCACCTGGATGTTCCACAGCACTACTGGCAAAATATACTGTGGACAGATGACACCAAGATTGAGTTGTTTGGGAAGAACACACAACACTATGTGTGGAGAAAAAAAGGCACAGCACACCAACATCAAAACCTCATCCCCACTGTGAAACATGGCGGAGGGAGCATCATGGTTTGGGGCTGCTTTGCTGCCTCAGGGCCTGGACGGATTGTTGTCATTGATGGGAAAATGAATTCCAGAATTTATCAAGACATTTTGCAGGAAAACGTACGACCATCTGTCCGCCAACTGAAGCTCCGCAGAGGATGGGTGATGCAACAGGACAATGACCCAAAGCATACAAGTAATTCAACAAAACAATGGCTGCAACAGCACAGAATACGCCTTCTGGAGTGGCCCAGTCAGAGTCCTGACCTCAACCCGATTGAAATGCTGTGGCATGACCTTAAGAGAGCGATTTACACCAGACATCCCAAGAATATTGCTACACTGAAACAGTTTTGTGAAGAGGAGTGGTCCAAAATGACTCCAGATCGTTGTGCAGGTCTGATCTGCAACTACAGGAAACGTTTGGTTGAGGTTATTGCTGCCAAAGGAGGGTCAACCAGTTATTAAGTCCAAAGGTTCACATACTTTTTCCTCCCTGCACTGTGAATGTTTACATGTTATGTGCAATTAAACCATGGCAACATCTAATGTTTGTGTAGTATTATGTTCAGCAGACTGTGTTCTTCTATTGTTGTGACTTAGATGACGTTCAGAGCACATTTTATGCCCAATTCATGCAAAACTCCACGTAATCCCAAGGGGTTCACATACTTTTTCTTGCAACTGTACATAAGAGGATTGTTTTTTCATCTGTGCTTTGTGGGCTTGGCAAAAACTAAGGCTCGAGAAAGGGGACTGCCAAAGCCCTGAAACGTATAGCCACACTCTTGTTACTGACGTCATCCCACTGCTAAGTCCTGACGTCATCACACTTCTGGTCCTGGTTTCCGGATGCAGCTCAGCAGTGAGCTCCATGCTGGATCTTCTGGTGTTTACCCAGCAGCTTCCTGCAACAACTCTGCACCGCCCGGCAACACTTCTTTGACAAACTCTGCTCTACCTTCACAGCCGCTTCCTGGCGTGACTCTGCAATACCTGGCCGCTTCCCTGGCGTGACTCTGCAATACCTGGCCGCTTCCCTGGCGTGACTCTGCAATACCTGGCCGCTTCCCTGGCGTGACTCTGCAATACCTGGCCGCTTCCCTGGCGTGACTCTGCAATACCTGGCCGCTTCCCTGGTGTGACTCTGCAATACCTGGCCGCTTCCCTGGTCAGCTCTGCAGATGCCCCCAGGACATTTTGAGGTGCCTTTTCCTATTTCACCTCCCACCTGAATAAAGGCATGTG
Organism: Staurois parvus; assembly: GCF_062004578.1. Taxonomy (NCBI): domain Eukaryota; kingdom Metazoa; phylum Chordata; class Amphibia; order Anura; family Ranidae; genus Staurois; species Staurois parvus. Next base: position 63,356 of record NW_028319009.1, read on the forward strand.
CTTTGCGGGCTTGGCAAAAATTAAAGGTCGAGAAAGGGGAGTGCCAAAGCCCTGAAACGTACAGCCACACCCTTGCTACTGACATCATCCCGCTGCCACGTCCTGACGTCATCACGCTTCCGGTTCTGGTTTCTGGATGCAGCTCAGCAGTGAGCTCCATGCTGGATCTTCTGGTGTTTACACACCTAGCAGCTTCCTGCAACAACTCTGCCCGGCACAACTTCTTTGACAAGCTCTGCTCAACCTTCACAGCCGCTTCCCTGGTGTGACTCTGCAATACCTGGCCGCTTCCCTGGCGTGACTCTGCAATACCTGGCCGCTTCCCTGGTCAACTCTGCAATACCTGGCCGCTTCCCTGGTCAACTCTGCAATACCTGGCCGCTTCCCTGGCATGACTCTGCAATACCTGGCCGCTTCCCTGGTCAACTCTGCAATACCTGGCCGCTTCCCTGGCGTGACTCTGCAATACCTGGCCGCTTCCCTGGTCAACTCTGCAATACCTGGCCGCTTCCCTGGTCAACTCTGCAATACCTGGCCGCTTCCCTGGCATGACTCTGCAATACCTGGCCGCTTCCCTGGTCAACTCTGCAATACCTGGCCGCTTCCCTGGCATGACTCTGCAATACCTGGCCGCTTCCCTGGTCAACTCTGCAATACCTGGCCGCTTCCCTGGTCAGCTCTGCAGATGCCCTCAGGACATTTTGAAGTGCCTTTTCCTATTTACAGCATGTGAGCACATTTTTTTTTACTCTCTTGTGGTCAATAAAAATCTACACTTAGATGGTGGCGCCCCCCCTCCGTCACCCCCTGTCCCACTCCCCGCTGCCCCCTGTCCCACCCCCCTGTCCCCCCCCTTATCCCCTCTATTCAAAAGGCAACATATTTCCTGTCAACCTTCTCTGAAAAGGACTCCCTGGTGATTTGCTCTTGCAGAGTGGCAAGAGTGCGCGTGCGTTGCGCGCGTGCGTTGCGCGCATTGGGGTGCTATTGAAGATGAACATACGTAACATACATTGCAGCAACGCGCACGTAAAAGCCTAAATGTGTTTTCCAACTTGCAGCCCGGAGGGTTTACTTCCACTTTAATGGCCTAATTCTAATACAGCGTTTGCAGTGCCGTCCCATTTCCACCTTTCATACAACATTGGGTCCCTCCATACACTATATATGTTCCGGAGATAATGGGGCTGATTATTATTTCATCACATTTGATGCTCGGTAGTAGTTTGCGCTCCGCTATAGGAAGTGTTTTTGCATCGTTGTAGTAGAGAAAGTTGTCAATGTTCTATGAGCGGCGCGGGGATTGTGGTTGTTACATAGTAACATTGTAAGTAACTAAATGTACTATTTTAAGGGGAAGTGAAACCGCGTGTGCGCCATAATACACATGTGAATAATATATGTTACATACTTAATAATATATATTCAGCCGCTGACGTCTCTGTCCTGAACTCCGGGCAGATATAAAAAAAACTCCAATTGTAGTGGAAGTTCAGCCAATCACTGACTATACTCGAATCTGCTCCCACCCCCATTCTAAGTCTATTCTAAAAGTTCTGTAAAAAGTTCTCCAGTCCGGTCCCAGGATCGGGTCTCAGTGCCGGCATCAGTGTGGAGGAGGGACAGCCGACCACGGATTCCCCATGGTAAGCCTATGGGTGATGTCATCTCCCAGGTTCTGCAGCTGTTGTTGGCTGTCCCTCCTCTACACTGAAGCCGGTGCTGGGGCCCGAACCTGGGACCGGACCGGAGTGCCCTCAGTGTAGGCGAGTATACAGATCTTTCCTTTTTAACAAAGACTCAGAATGGGGGTGGGAGCAGATCCAAGTATAGTTAGTGTTTGGCTGAACTTCCCTCTGGTCTTGCACAGGTGTACCAGCCCCTCCCCTTCAGTCTTGCACAGGTGTACCAGCCCCTCCCCTTCAGTCTTGCACAGGTGTACCGGCTCCTCCCCTTCAGTCTTGCACAGTTGTACCAGCTCCTCCCCTTCAGTATTGCACAGGTGTAGTGGCTCCTCCCTGTCAGTCTTGCACAGGTGTCCCGGCTCCTCCCCTTCAGTCTTGCACAGGTGTACAAGCTCTCCCCCTTCAGTCTTGCACAGCTGTACCGACTCCTCCCCTTTAGTCTTGCACAGTTGAACTGGCTCCTCCCCTTCAGTCTTGCACAGGTGTACCAGCTCCTCCCCTTCAGTCTTGCACAGGTGTACTGGCTCCTCCCCTTCAGTCTTGCACAGGTGTACCGGCTCCTCGCCTTCATTCTTGCACAGCTGTATCGGCTCCTCCCCTTCAGTCTTGCACAAGTGTTCCGGCTCCTCCCCTTCAGTCTTGCACAGGTGTACCAGCTCCTCCCCTTCAGTCTTGCACAGGTGTACTGGTTCCTCCCCTTCAGTCTTGCACAGGTGTACCGGCTCCTCCCCTTCAGTCTTGCACAGGTGTACTGGTTCCTCCCCTTCAGTCTTGCACAGGTGTATCGGCTCCTCCCCTTCAGTCTTGCACAGGTGTACCGGCTCCTCCCCTTCAGTCTTGCACAGGCGTACCGGCTCCTCCCCTTCAGTCTTGCACAGGTGTACCGGCTCCTTCCCTTCAGTCTTGCACAGGTGTACCGGCTCCTCCCCTTCAGTCTTGTACAGGTGTATTAGCTCCTCCCCTTCAGTCTTGCACAGGTGTATTAGCTCCTCCCCTTCAGTCTTGCACAGGTGTATTAGCTCCTCCCCTTCAGTCTTGCACAGGTGTACCAGCTCCTCCCCTTCAGTCTTGCACAGGTGTAGTGGCTCCTCCCCGTCAGTCTTGCACAGGTGTACAAGCTCCTCCCCTTCAGTCTTGCACAGGTGTACCAGCTCCTCCCCTTCAGTCTTGAACAGTTGTTCCTGCTCCTCCCCTTCAGTCTTACACAGGTGTACCGCCTCCTCCCCTTCAGTCTTGTACAGGTGTACCGGCTCCTCCCCTTCAGTCTTGCACAGGTGCACCGGCTCCTCCCCTTCAGTCTTGCACAGGTGTATTGGCTCCTTCCCTTCAGTCTTGCACAGCTGAACTGGCTCCTCCCCTCCAGTCTTGCACAGGTGTACCGGCTCCTCCCCTCCAGTCTTGCACAGGTGTACTGGTTCCTCCCCTTCAGTCTTGCACAGGTGTACCAGCTCGTCCCCTTCAGTCTTGCACAGGTGTACCGGCTCCTCCCCTTCAGTCTTGTACAGGTGTACCGGCTCCTCCCCTTCAGTCTTGCACAGATGTACCGGCTCCTCCCCTTCAGTCTTGCACAGGTGTATCGGCTCCTCCCCTTCAGACTTACACAGGTGTACCAACTCCTCCCCTTCAGTCTTGCACAGGTGTACCGGCTCCTCCCCTTCAGTCTTGCACAGGTGTACTGGCTCCTCCCCTTCAGTCTTGCACAGGTGTACTGGCTCCTCCTCTTCAGTCTTGCACAGGTGTACAGGCTCCTCCCCTTCAGTCTTGCACAGGTGTACCGGCTCCTCCCCTTCAGTCTTGCACAGGTGTACCGGCTCCTCCCCTTCAGTCTTGCACAGGTGTACCGGCTCTTTCCCTGGACTGGAATGGCTTCCTCTGATGTCACTGCACACTGGGAGTTTCTCACAATGTGCATTAGAAGCTGCAGCAAGTCAGATAGAGCTCCGCCCCATTTCCTGGCTGGAGGACATCCAGCATCATCTAGCTCTTTCTTCTCCAGCCTGACTGTACCTAGCCCCACCCCTTTCATTAATTTGATTTAAATTCTTTCAATCATGAAGGCTCACTATCACATGTTGGTGTTTCTGGTGAAATCCTTGGACCCATTGTCAGACCCTACGCTGGTGCAGTGGGTCCTGGGTTCCTCCTGGTGCAGCAGGTCCTGGGTTCCTCCTGGTGGAGTGGGTCCTGGGTTCCTCCTGGTGCAGCGGGTCCTGGGTTCCTCCTGGTGCAGACAATGCTCGGCGTCATGTGGGGAGAGCATGCAGGCAGTTCCTGGAGGATGAAGGAATGGATACCATTGAATGGCCCCCACGCTCTCCTGACCTAAATCCAATAGAACACCTCTGGGATGTCATGTTTCGGTCCATCCGACGCCGCCAGGTTGCCCCTCAGACTGTCCAGGAGCTCAGTGATGCCCTGGTCCAGATCTGTGAGGAAATCCCCCAGGACACCATCCGTGGTCTCATTAGGACCCTCCCCCGACGTTGTCAGGCATGCATACAAGCACGTGGGGGGCCACACAGACTACTGAGGACCATTCTGAGTTGCTGCAATGACATTTCAGCCATATGAACTCGCCTGCTGCATCATTTCTTCACTTTGATTTTCAGGGTGTCTTTGAATTTAGTCCTCTGTAGGTTGATCGTCTTCATTTCCATCCAATGATGGGGCGTCCTTACGTTCCTCACCCATCCCCCGTCCATGTCAGTATAGAGATCCAGCAGGAGATTTGTCCCCATTAAGATCTGATGGGTTTTCAAAGCCTTTCTTTCATTGTTTTGAGCCGTATATATATACAATGCACACATGACACAGCACCAGAAGAAGGTGGGCCAGGTGTGATCTCTGAGACTGGGCGCATCCCCGCTCAATCAAACTTAATTGCAGTACTAGAAACGAGAGGATGTAGGCTCCACCTTGGGGATGTTCCTGCAGTCCTCCCGAGAGCCAGGAGGGCCTGAAACTGCTGGGGAAGGAGGTAAGGGGAGGAGATTCGTCCTGATAATGTGCATGTCATCCATTACAGTTAGCCACTATGGGTGATTAGGGTGTGCCCAGGCACATCCGGCACACCCTGTGCGCACTCCTATGGGACTTATGAACCTTGTTTTGCTCTTACCACTTTTGAGGCTAATGGTGCTGTTTGCATCATAAACCTTTCTTGTCTTACTAACCTGGCAGGACAGCCAAGTTACATAGTTACATAGTTAGTCTGGCTGAAAAAAGACAAAAGTCCATCCAGTTCAACCACAGAAAAAAAAAGTTATAATCCTACACCCACAGTTGATCCAGAGGAAGTCAAAACACCCAGCAAAGCATGATCCAATCTCCTCCTGCTGGGAAAAAAAATTCCTTCCTGATCCCCCGAGAGGCAATCGGATATTCTCTGGATCAACTTTCCCTATAAATGTTATATCCAGTTATATTCTGTGTATCCAAGAAAGAATCCAGGACTTTCCTACAGCAACCCACTGAGCTGGACACAACCAACTCTGGAGGGAGTCTATTCCACATTCCCACAGCTCTCACTGTGAAGAAACCTTTCCGTGTTTGGAGATTACATTTCTTTTCCTCCAGACGTAAAGCGCGCCCCCTTGTCCTCATGCCCTAATACCATAACAAGTATCTATCCTTTGGATCTCCTCTGAGTCCAACTCACTCTATGTTACATGGATCATTCTATTGAGGAGGGAACGTTCTCCAGGTATTTATCCCATTTTACGTTGGCACCAACAATTTTTTCCTTTCATACATTTAAGCTTTGGTGCCATCAATTTTCAGAGTGGTTACAGAATATCAGCACTTCCAAAACAGAACTTTCTGATTTCCTCTTCCTAGATTTGAATGGAACTGGGAGGATGCACTGGAACGCAGTAATGTACCTTCCCGGAGTTACAGGTGAATTGCCGGAATCCTCACACAAACGCATTACTGCTGATTGTACAGAAATAAACCACCGCAGAGTAAATTTATCGTACGGACCGCGTGTAGCATTGCTGGAAGTGCAGGACATTAGTGCTAATAACAAACATGGGATAGAGATGTACATTAAATATTACTATAAGGTGAAATAGTCTGCATGGTGGAGTATTTGAAGCAATATCTCTGTGAGATGCCTAAGTGCCGTTACTGCGTCATAAAGAGGTACAGATAACAGTACGCATGAAACCGAAATCATCTATATGAGCCATTTCAATTAGCAGATCCATTTCATGTGGACCACATTTCATCAAGAAGGTATTAAAAGTCCGGCTCTGGGCTAAAATGGGGTTATTTTATGTGCCCCAGGAGGAATAAAAGTTAAAAGGTAGCTCAGGCTGCAATATTCGCCTCCTCTCCAGTGCTTTTCCTCACAGTATCCCTTTTCAACAATTAGATGTCCTCAGTATCTAGGCTGAATGACACCTAGCAACCTGGAAGACTGAGAAAATACTGTGAGTCAGGGTCGGGACAAGGGGTAGGTGGGAGGGGTGGCTTCCCTGAGCATGATGGTATCATGTGAGTTGGGGAGGGGGGCACTGCATGGAGAGTTTCTTTCTACAAGCTGACAGGAGTAGTGACGGCAGCTTCACTACTCCTGTCAGCTTATCTCTGAAGAGGAGGAGGAAGCTGGGAGGAGGGACAGGTTGTGCTCTCTCTCCCCTCCATCTCCCCCTCCTAACACTGCAGCTCTCCGGGATTGGGACTACCTGATTGCCACTGTGCAGTGTTTGTTTTCCCTTCCCCATCTCCTCCCAGCAAAAAATGTTGGAAGGGGGTGGGTACAGTGGAGTACAGAGGCAATCTGACCCCAATGTTGTGAACCTATAGCCCTCTATAGCCCCCCTATAGTGCTTGAATTTTTTTTTTTTTGGGGGGGGAGATTTTTGTCTACACATAATGCTCATACATTTTGGGGGGCGCTGTTTGGGATCTTCTCCCTGGGCGCTAGATGACCTTGTCCCAGCACTGCTGTGAGTTCAGGGTTTCATGGACCCACCCTATAAGGTGGAATCACCCTGGCACTCTGCATTCACAGTGTAATCATGCCCTGCGGCACCACTCTCTGCATCCCTGAGGAAGACCCAGTACTCCATGGTGTCAGGACCCGGATCACCTGCTGGTAGCACTGTGGTTCCCTGGGTGGAGGGATGTAGCTCCATTGTCCACCAGTGAGTGTGTCCCAGCAGCCCATCCCAGTGATCAGTCTCCTCCTTCTGGGAGGGTACTTAGCTCCTCCTCTACTAGTGCCTCTCCTTTCCATGTTCTGCTTTGCTAGCCAGATACTTGCTTGCCATTTATCCTGCTCCTGATCTTGCTCTGGCCCAGCTTCCTTATATCTGCCCCCAGGACAAGGGGTGGGCAGGAGGGACAGCTGCCCTGGGCGCAGAGGTTCACTGCATGGGTGGGGGCACCACTGAGCTCATTCTGATACAAGTGGATAACTGCAGGGGGTAGCATCCCTTAAGATCGCACATAATTAAGGGGGGGGGTGCGGTTTGGCTTCTTTGCCTTGGGCACTGGATGACTTTGTCCCGGCACTGTCTGCCCCCCCCCCCCCTCATTCCTGATCCCAGTCCTGCTTCCCCCACCTCTGGTATTACCCTGTGTATCTGCGTTCCTCATTTTTGTACATGTTGTATATAGTTAATTAGGCTCTCAATTACTTATTATTGGGTTCAGGGGCGGACTGACCATTTGGAAACTCGGGCACTGCCCGAGGGCCCGGGGTCAGTAGGGGGCCCCATGAGATGCCCCTGGTACCTTTTTCATAGGCTTTTTTGAGTTTGGGCAAGGACACAGGGGCCCCATGATCCCCTATTGCCCGGGGGCCCCATGAGTTGTCAGTCCACCCCTGATTGGGTTACGATCCATTTATATCTTTATGTTTCCTGATGTTTGGATTTTGGTTTCACACACATTCACAGTCTGGTCCCAGTCTCCTAAGTGTAGCCACCCAGATCTGGCCGTCACTGCCGCATCCCTGACAATGGGACAGGGGAGGTATGACTAAGAAATTCAGCAAAAAAATCCATGTGGTGGGGAAGGGGAGCTGAATGGCAGAGGGGGGAGTCTGGAGTTGGGCTTTAATTGGAGGGGTAAGTCAGAGGGGGTAAATAGGACTCTAACCTATAAAAAGGACGACCAAGAATAGATCCCGATTGTTCTCTGATGTCACTCATTGCAAGAATAAAACAAGTACAAGATTCCCCGAAGGAGAAGAGAATTACTTTCAACTGCAACTACAGTTGTGTTCAAAATCATATCAGTGTGATGAATAAAGTGAGTAAAGCTGAAAATCCCTCTAATAGCTTTTATTTCCATCCACACAAATGCATTGGGAACACGACACATTCTATTCCAAATCACAACATGAAGAAAAATACATCAAAATTGTGTTGTTCCTCTAAAAAATGGAAGAAAAGTGAATATTAGACGGTTCAAAAAAATGGCCGTGTTTGTATTCTTCTTTACAAACTCCAACATTCACTATATAAACTGAGAAATGTTTGAAGATTTTGCTTTCCTTTGAATGACTTCATGAATATTTGGTTGTAGTCGCACTGTTTCTGAGAACTGCTGTACATCTGTGTTGCATGGAGTCCCCCAACTTCTGGCCCCTGTGATCAGGTATTCCAGCCCAGGATGATTGGACCACATTCCACACTTCTTCTCTATTTCTTGGTTTGGCCTCAGAAACGGCATTTTTGATGTCACCCCACAAGTTTTCTATTGGATGAAGATCCGAGGATTGGGCGGGCCACTCCATAACGTCCATCTTGTTGGTCTGGAACCAAGATGTTGCACGTTTACTGGTGTGTTTGGGGTCGTTGTCTTGTTGGAACACCCATTTCAAGGGCATTTCCTCTTCAGCATAAGGCAGCATGACCTCTTCAAGTATTCTGATGGATTCAAACTGATCCATGATCCCTGGTATGCGATAAATAGGCCCAACACCGTAGTATGAGAAACATCCCCATATCATGATGCTTGCACCACCATGCTTCACGGTCTTCACAGTGTCCTGTGGCTTGAATTCAGTGTTTGGGGGTCGTCTGACAAACTGTCTCCGCCCACTAGACCCAAAAAGAACAATCTTACTTCCATCAGTCCACAAAATGTTGCGCCATTTCTCTTTAGGTCAGTCAATGTGCTCTTTGGCAGATTGTAACCTCTTCAGCACACGTCTTTTTCCCAACAGTGGGACTTTGCGGGGACTTCTTGCAGATCACTTGGCTTCACATCGGCGTCTTCTAATTGTAACAGTCCTCACAGGGAACGTCACACCTTCTTTCATCTTCCTGGGGCTGATTGTTGGCTGAGTCCTCACAGGGAACGTCACACCTTCTTTCATCTTCCTGGAGCTGATTGTTGGCTGAGTCCGCCCCATTTTGGCTATTCTTCTATCCATTCCAATGGTAGTTTTTCGCTTTCTTCCACGTCTTTCAGGTTTTGGTTGCCATTTTAAAGCATTTGCAATCATTTTAGCTGAGCAGCCGATCATTTTCTGCACTTCTTTATATGTTTTCCCCTCCAATCAACTTTTTCATCAAGGTACGCTGTTCTTCTGAACAATGTCTGGAACGACCCATTTTCCTCAGAATTTCAGAGAGAAATGCACTGTAACCGGCATGTCCAACATTTGCTGCCTTCCTTCCTTAAATAAGGGCAATAATTGCCACCTGTTTATCAAAGAATGAATGACGTCACTAATAGAACTCCACACGGCTATTATATTGAACACGCCCCTTTCAATGAGTGATTCAATGACACAGAATCAGCAGCACGCATGTCATGACTGTTGGGTCTGTTGGATTTCTATGACTCTACTACACCTGCTAGGAAATTATCTGCCATGTAGAAATATCATTTCCACCAAAAACAGTGATTGATCCGGTTAGTGATGTCTGACGGCTAGTATTCTGAACACAACTGTATATAGAGACACATTTTCTTCCAGTGATATTAAAGGCAATGTTTTTTGTTTTTTAAATAACAAACATGTCTCTACTTACCTGCTCTGCAATGGTTTTACACAGAGCAGCCCTGAACCCCGTCTTTTCGAGTAACCGCGCTGGCGCTCTGGGCCCCCTCCCTCCTACCAAGCAGCTTGCTATGGGAACACCCAAGACAGCTCGCTCCCGAGCCGCTGCTCTGCGTGTCCATTCAACAGACAGAGCCTCAACTGGGCCCCGCCCCCTCTCTCTCCTCATGGGCTGTGATTGACAGCAGTGGGAGCAGGGGTGTATTTACCACAAGGCAAACAAGGCATTTGCCTAGGGCGGCATTTTTTAGGGGGGCAGCACTGCCCCTTGGAAGAAGGGATGGAAGGAGGGACACACCCAACATGGGGACCTGGTGGGTTCCCAAAGATGCTGTGGGTTTCATGATGGTGTATGCAGAGCCCGACTCTCGTTCCCGGGGATGTCTGGAGCTGTGAAGGTGAGTGTCTTCCTCTCTCTTGCCATGGGGGGATGGTGGTTGGTGTATGGGGGGCAGTGGTAGTGGAAGGCTTGGGTGGAGGGCAGGGGTGTACTTGGTCAGGCTCTTTCTCTGTGGGGGGCGCAATTTGTGTGTTGCCTATGGCAGCACAAAACCTAAACACACCCCTGCCCCCCCTGCTGCCTCCATCTCCAGTGAGGAGAGAGAGCCACTACTTTTGGACACAGCGCTGGATCGAGATCAGGCTCAGGTAAGCCCAAGGTGGGGCTGGGGGGAAGCTGCTGGTGGGGAAGCCGCTGATGATGTCACTGGATTTAAAATAAAAGGAATTTTCAGAAAATGGAAATGTTTTATTTTTTAAAATGTCATCAGAATGTTGACGGGGGGGGGGGGGGAGGTTGCAGAGGAGGTAAAATATGATCATATTAAACTTCAGCTTTAATCATTCATTTGATCAGATATCAGACTCTCGCAACCCCCTATACCACACAACTAGAAGCAGCACAGGCAGGGCTTCTGTTAGAAACCACGGGGGCCCCATACAGCCAACAGGGGCCCCTTGCTAAACAAAAGCACATGCTTCAGTTATGAATGAACACAATGAGTGATTTGTACCGGCTACTCATTCGGGAAAGGAAGGGGCTGGTAAATGTGACATATTTACCGGACCCTTCCCCCACTTTCCATCCTGAAGGATCCTATTGTGTGCTTGCAGCTGCCGGTGGGCAGGAGAGGAGGGAAGCCGGAAGCACTGCAGGGATGGGGGCACACTGGGGGGGCCTGGACAGCAGTGAGAAATGTAATGTACACAGAGAGGGTGATGGGTGCATGAGGGGGGGGGGCAATTGCTGGAACCGATCCCCTGTATGGCTTTCCCTGCAGCAGCTGAAAGCCATCGGGAGGGAGAGGAGAAGAAGTCGGCTTTCAGCTGCTGCAAGGAGAACCATACAGGGGATCGGTTCCAGTAAGTGACCCCCCCCACCATGCCCACTTCCAATTCACCCAGCTGCTTGCCTGGGCCCCATACAGGAGGACTGGTGGTACCCCCTTATCCACAGCCCTGAGCACAAGGACACAATTGGTATTGCCACAACTCACAGGAGTAGGTATGAACAAAATCGAGAGCTTTCAACTTCCCCTGCAATTCAATTGTCTCAGCCAATGAGGAGGGAGAGTTTCTGGGGAGCCAAGGCTCTTGTGTACATCACCGGATCATGATGGGATGGGGCTCAGACACGTATTGGGGGGGGGGGGGGGGCTGCACACAGAAGGTTTTTTCCCTCATGCATAGAAGAGGCTTTTAAAACCACTTTAAATGTCAGTCAGCACTCCAGGGGGGTTTGCGCTTGCTTGCACCGAGTGCTGCTGGGTGCGTTCAGCTTGTTGCTGCTCAGCAGTAATATATAAATACGTGGATTTATTTATTTCAGGTACTTATAAATCGCCGTCAATTTCACACAGTGCTTTACATATATATTGTACATTCACATCAGTCCCCGCCCCCGAGGAGCGTACAATCTAAGGTCCCTAACTCACATTCATACATACACATACTAGGAACAATTTAGACAGGAGCCAATTCACCTACCAGCGTGTCTTTGGAGTGTGGGAGGAAACTGGAGTACCCGGAGGAAACCCACGCAGGCACAGGGAGAACATGCAAACTCCAGGCAGGTGGTGCTGTGGTTGGGATTTGAACCGGCGACCTGAGTACTGCCAGGGGGAAGTGTTAACCACTTAGCCGCCATGCTGCCCTATACAAAAGGTAATAGCTGTGGGGGATGAGCTGATGGAGGAAATAAATGGCGGTTTAGTAAGTAGAAGTAGGATAGACTTCTTTAAAGAGAAGGGTTTTCAGGGATCGTCTAAAGGCGGATAGATTAGGAGACAGCCGGACAGATTGGGGTAGAGAGTTCCATAGGATGGGAGAAGCTCGGGAGAAGTCCTGGAGGCAAGCATGGGAGGAGGTGACATGGGAACTAGAGAGCAGGAGGTCTCAGGAGCGGTTTGGTTGATAGTCATTATTGGGGGGATCTTCTCTGTATAAGGTGATCAATACCTAGAAGGGTTACCATTTTGCATGACTTGGCATGCATACAGAATATATTATCGAGGTCCCGCTTCCAGGGGCCAACTTATGGCGATCGGTCGGAGGGCGATCGCTCCTGTCTGGCTGTCTGGTCCTTACTTGGCGGCGGAGCTCGCTGGAGAAAATCACATCGTGCCTGAAGCAGAAATGAGAACTCTGGAATCAATCCAGATCAGGATCCCCCTCCCTCCCTCCAGCCCCCTGGAATCCACCACATCAGCTCTCACCTCCCTGCCAGGTAGCTGGGCTTCCCCCCTTCCCTCCAGTGACTATGAGGCAAGCCTCCCCCTCTCCCCCCCCACCTCCTTCCCTCCCTCCACCTATCCAGGATCATGTGGCTGTGGAGAAAAGGAACAATCAAATATCACTGAGTGCCAAACACACAATGGACTCACTAGATGTGGATGAGGAATGACTGCAGCAGGCGGAGAAGGACACATTGCAGTCAGCCTGCCTAGAGTTGTGCATCCTCTGCTGCTGCTGCTGGGGAGGTGACTTGTAGTTTGTGCTGTGCAGGGACAGTTTGGAGGGATGGAAGATGTCACCCTGCAGGGAAGAAGATCGCAAAGTCTCTGATTTGGTGTCCCCAACACTTTGGCTGCGTTGAAGGCTCGGGGGCTTCTCAGAACCGCATAGACCCGGTCGCTGGCGGAGAAGAAAAGGGGGCTGACTGTCCTGAAACTGGAGAAAGATGCAGCCTAAGGAGGCTGAGACATGGGAGATTTAACTGATATCATAAGAGGATCTGGTCCTGGGGGCTCCTGCAGAAACTCCCCGCAAGCTGACAACTTTCCCTTGAAGACTGGCCGCAGGGCTGGACAGGCGGAGGGCCCACCAGGTGCAAGAAACCCAAAGGTGAGTACTACCTGCCTCCCCTGCAGCTGCTAGAGCTGCACCAAGGAAGACTTGTTTGTAAATTGTTACGTCTGGCAATAACCGTCACATGTGCGCTGTAGTCTGAAAATAACTGTCACATGTGCGCTGTAGTCTGAAAATAACTGTCACATGTGCCGCTGTAGCCTGACAATAACTGTCACATGTGCCGCTGTAGCCTGACAATAACTGTCACATGTGCCGCTGTAGTCTGACAGTAACTGTCACATGTGCCGCTGTAACCTGACAATAACTGTCACATGTGCCGTTGTAGTCTGACAATAACTGTCACATGTGCCGCTGTAGCTTGACAATAACTGTCACATGTACCGCTGTAACCTGACAATGACTGTCACATGTACCGCTGTAGTCTGACAATAACGGTCACATGTGCCGCTGTAGTCTGACAATAACTGTCACATGTGCCGCTGTAGTCTGACAATAACTGTCACATGTACCTCTGTAGTCTGGCAATAACTGTCACTTGTGCCGCTGTAACCTGACAATAACTGTCACATGTGCCACTGTAACCTGACAATAACTGTCACATGTGCCGCTGTAGTCTGACAATAACTGTCACATGTGCCGCTGTAGTCTGACAATAACTGTCACATGTACTGCTGTAGCCTGACAATAACTGTCACATGTACCGCTGTAACCTGACAATAAATGTCAAATGTACCGCTGTAACCTGAAAATGACTGTCACATGTGCCGCTGCAGCCTGATAATAACTGTCACATGTGCCGCTGCAGCCTGACAATAACTGTCACATGTTCCGCTGTAGCCTGACAATAACTGTCACGTGTTCCGCTGTAGCCTGAAAATAACTGTCACATGTTCCGCTGTAGCCTGACAATAACTGTCACATGTTCCGCGGTAGTCTGACAATAACTGTCACATGTTCCGCTGTAGTCTGATAATAACTGTCACATGTTCTGCTGTAGCCTGACAATAACTGACACATGTTCCGCTGTAGCCTAATAATAACTGTCACATGTACTGCTGTAGCCTGACAATAACTGTCACATGGTCCGCGGTAACCTGACAATAACTGTCACATGTGCCGTGGTAGTCTGACAATAACTGTCACATGTGCCGCTGTAGCCTGACAATAACTGTCACATGTGCCGCTGTAGCCTGACAATAACTGTCACATGTACCGCTGTAGTCTGACAATAACTGTCACATGTACTGCTGTAGTCTGACAATAACTGTCACATGTACCGCTGTAGCCTGACAATAACTGTCACATGTTCCGCTGTAGTCTGATAATAACTGTCACATGTGCCGCTGTAGCCTGATAATAACTGTCACATGTACTGCTGTAGCCTGACAATAACTGTCACATGTTCCGCTGTAGCCTGATAATAACTGTTACATATACTGCTGTAGCCTGACAATAACTGTCACATGTGCCGCGGTAGTCTGACAATAACTGTCACATGTTCCGCTGTAGCCTGACAATATCCGTCACATGTTCCACTGTAGCCTGACAATAGCTGTCACATGTTCCACTGTAGCCTGACAATAACTGTCACATGTTACGCTGTAGCCCGACAATAACTGTCACATGTACTGCTGTAGTCTGACAATAACTGTCACATGTTACGCTGTAGCCTGACAATAACTGTCACATGTACTGCTGTAGTCTGACAATAACTGTCACATGTACTGCTGTAGTCTGACAATAACTGTCACATGTTCTGCTGTTGTCTGACAATAACTGTCACATGTACTGCTGTAGCCTGACAATAGCTGTCACATGTACCACTGTAGCCTGACAATAGCTGTCACATGTACCACTGTAGCCTGACAATAGCTGTCACATGTTCCGCGGTAGCCTGGCAATAACTGTCACATGTTCCGCTGTAGCCTGGCAATAACTGTTACATGTTCCGCGGTAGCCTGGCAATAACTGTCACATGTTCTGCGGTAGCCTGGCAATAACTGTTACATGTTCCGCGGTAGCCTGACAATAACTGTCACATGTTCCGCGGTAGCCTGGCAATAACTGTCACATGTTCCGCGGTAGCCTGATAATAACTGTCACATGTTCCGTGGTAGCCTGATAATAACTGTCACATGTTCCGTGGTAGCCTGATAATAACTGTCACATGTTCCGCGGTAGTCTGTCAATATTTGTTACATGTTGTTTGACAGTATTGTGTAGCTGTACTTTTAAGCCTGATACATGCAATGAGAAAATCAGATGGAAAAAAAAAGTTTTCGTAGCGATCGTCCGATAATCCGATTGTTAGTACACAGCTTTCGAGAACCAATCACGACAGTTCATGCGAAATTATCCGAAGTGACACGCAACGAAAACAGAACGAATGATTTTCACTTAATCAGAACAGTATTCGTCTGTAAAAAACTTGGGTGACCAGGACGGCGCATGCTCGGAAACGCAAGAATACGTGACAATAGAATGCGGTGACGTCATCGCGGGAAGTTGTATTCTGCCTTACGGGAACTTCCTGAACTCTAGTAGCCTGTATGTGTTTGATATGTTAGCATGAAAAAAAAAAAGACGATCGTCAAATGTTCTCATCGTGTGTACTAGGCATAACAATAATTGTTACATTGTAGCAGTATGATATTTGTCAGGGGTGCAGCTGTACTCTGACAATAATTGTTACATTGTAGCAGTTTGATATTTGTCAGGGGTGCAGCTGTACTCTGACAGTAATTGTTACATTGCAGCAGTTTGATATTTGTCAGGGGTGCAGCTGTACTCTGACAGTAATTGTTACATTGTAGCAGTGTGATATTTGTCAGGGGTGCAGCTGTACTCTGACAATAATTGTTACATTGTAGCAGTTTGATATTTGTCAGGAGTGCAGCTGTACTCTGACAATAATTGTTACATTGTAGCAGTATGATATTTGTCAGGGGTGCAGCTGTACTCTGACAATAATTGTTACATTGTAGCAGTTTGATATTTGTCGGGGGTGCAGCTGTACTCTGACAATAATTGTTACATTGTAGCAGTTTGATATTTGTCAGGAGTGCAGCTGTACTCTGACAATAATTGTTACATTGTAGCAGTTTGATATTTGTCAGGGGTGCAGCTGTACTCTGACAGTAATTGTTACATTGCAGCAGTTTGATATTTGTCAGGGGTGCAGCTGTACTCTGACAGTAATTGTTACATTGTAGCAGTTTGATATTTGTCAGGGGTGAAGCTGTACTCTGACAGTAATTGTTACATTGCAGCAGTTTGATATTTGTCAGGGGTGCAGTTGTACTCTGATAATTGTTACATTGTAGCAGTTTGATATTTGTCAGGGGTGCAGCTGTACTCTGACAGTAATTGTTACATTGTAGCAGTTTGATATTTGTCAGGGGTGCAGCTGTACTCTGATAATATTGGTTACATTGTAGCAGTTTGATATTTGTCAGGGGTGCAGCTGTGCTCTGACAATAATTGTTACATTGTAGCAGTATGATATTTGTCAGGGGTGCAGCTGTACTCTGACAGTAATTGTTACATTGTAGCAGTTTGATATTTGTCAGGGGTGCAGCTGTACTCTGACAGTAATTGTTACATTGTAGCAGTATGATATTTGTCAGGG
>NW_028319009.1:85000-97533 GCF_062004578.1 Staurois parvus
GTCCTGCAGTGACCTGGGGCTTGGAAGCTAGAACCACAGCCACTTCTGGGAGTGTCAGATTTCTTTGTCCCCTGCCGCTGTGCCATGCCTCCATTCTCTGACCCCCATAGCCAACTCCAGAGAACTGCAGCCCACAGTTGGTCACACAGACATTTGACACTTCTGGGAGTGTCAGATTCTGGTTCTCCCCCCACTGTGCCATGCCTCCATTCTCTGACCCCCATAGTCAACTCCAGAGAACTGCAGCCCACAGTTGGTCACACAGACATTTGACACTTCTGGGAGTGTCAGATTCTGGTTCTCCCCCCATTGTGCCATGCCTCCATTCTCTGACCCCCATAGTCAACTCCAGAGATCTGCAGCCCACAGTTGGTCACACAGACATTTGACACTTCTGGGAGTGTCAGATTCTGGTTCTCCCTCCACTGTGCCATGCCTCCATTCTCTGACCCCCATAGCCAACTCCAGAGATCTGCAGCCCACAGTTGGTCACACAGACATTTGACACTTCTGGGAGTGTCAGATTCTGGTTCTCCCCCCACTGTGCCATGCCTCCATTCTCTGACCCCCATAGCCAACTCCAGAGAACTGCAGCCCACAGTTGGTCACACAGACATTTGACACTTCTGGGAGTGTCAGATTCTGGTTCTCCCCCCGCTGTGCCATGCCTCCATTCTCTGACCCCCATAGTCAACTCCAGAGATCTGCAGCCCACAGTTGGTCACACAGACATTTGACACTTCTGGGAGTGTCAGATTCTGGTTCCCCTCCCCACTGTGCCATGCCTCCATTCTCTGACCCCCATATTCAACTCCAGAGAACTGCAGCCCACAGTTGGACTCAAAGGAACTACCGAAACGTCAGATCCCAATGTTTCCCACTGCCCACCATTCTCCAAATACAAGGTCAATGCTGAGCCTCATATTGATGTAGGTGTTGGGGGATGGAACCACAGCCATGAGTGGACATAGAGACAAGGAACACTTCCGGGAGTGTCAGATTCCCATGTCTCTGGCCACCATGCCATGATTCCATCCCCCCACTGCTGAGTCCTGTAGTGACATAGAGATTGGAGGATAGAACTGCGTTTAGAAGCGTTTTTTTGACACGTTCATTTCCAGATGTTGTTTGGAGCCTTTTTTCATCATCATAAATGCATGCACAGCGTTCTCCATGTATTCAAATGGACCCGGCACACCGGCGCAGTCAGGTCCAGGTTTTGCGTGCAGGAACCAATGGTAGAACGCGCCGCATTATGCTCATGATGGGATCCATAGTGACTACAACCAAAAAAGACCGGTCACCTCCACACATACTGCTCTCTCTGCTGCTGCTCTCTCTATTCCTCTCAATTTTTCTGCTCTCTCTATTCCCCTTATTTGGGAGGGTCTCCTGAGGTTATGCAAATGCGACTAATCTGATGTTTTTTAACCTACGTTTTCCAGCAGTCAGTTTCCATCATTCAGAAGAGTTTTCCAAACACCCCGTGTACATGAGCCCTTACCGGCGTTTCAAACGCCAAACACTTGGAAGCGCTTGTAAATGCGGTTTTTTGACAGGTCCATATCCAGATGCTGCCCAGAGTTTTCCAGCAGTCAGTTTCCATCATTCAGAAGAGTTTTCCAAACGTCCCGTGTATGTGAGCCCTTAGGCAGGAGACCGAAGTCCAACATCCAATTAGAAAATACAAAGTAAACCGGCGCTAGGTAGGCAATCCATCGTTATACTGAGAGCAGAGATGACTCTCATACCAGACGGGACTAAAAGCAGCAAGAAAAATGCAAACCTAACCCACAGGGGACCAGGAACATAACTATCCTACAGAAGATACAGTGACAACAGCATAGAAAAGTGCAATAACAGTTTACTGAGAGAAAACAGGGAGGGGAAAGGAAGCGGGGGACGGAGGGGAAAGGAGGCGGGGGACGGAGGGGAAAAGAGGCGGGGGACGGAGGGGAAAGGAGGCGGGGGACGGAGGGGAAAAGAGGCGGGGGACGGAGGGGAAAAGAGGCGGGGGACGGAGGGGAAAGGAGGCGGGAGACGGAGGGGAAAGGAAGCGGGGGGCGGAGGGGAAAGGAAGCGGGGGGCGGAGGGGAAAGGAAGCGGGGGACGGAGGGGAAAGGAAGCGAGGGACGGAGGGGAAAGGAGGCGGGAGACGGAGGGGAAAGGAAGCGGGGGACGGAGGGGAAAGGAAGCGGGGGACGGAGGGGAAAGGAGGCGGGGGACGGAGGGGAAAGGAAGCGGGGGATGGAGGGGAAAGGAGGCGGGGGACGGAGGGGAAAGGAAGCAGGGGGGCCGAGGGGAAAGGAAGCGGGGGACGGAGGGGAAAGGAGGCGGGGGACGGAGGGGAAAGGAAGCAGGGGGGCGGAGGGGAAAGGAAGCGGGGGACGGAGGGGAAAGGAGGCAGGCGACGGAGGGGAAAGGAAGCGGGGGGCGGAGGGGAAAGGAAGCGGGGGAAGGAGGGGAAAGGAGGCGGGGGACGGAGGGGAAAGGAAGCGGGGGACGGAGGGGAAAGGAGGCGGGGGACGGAGGGGAAAGGAGGCGGGAGACGGAGGGGAAAGGAAGCGAGGGACGGAGGGGAAAGGAGGCGGGGGGACGGAGGGGAAAGGAGACGGGGGACGGAGGGGAAAGGAAGCGGGGGACGGAGGAGAAAGGAAGCGGGGGACGGAGGGGAAAGGAAGCGAGGGACGGAGGGGAAAGGAGGCGGGAGACGGAGGGGAAAGGAAGCGGGGGACGGAGGGGAAAGGAAGCGGGGGACGGAGGGGAAAGGAAGCGGGGGACGGAGGGGAAAGGAGGCGGGGGACGGAGGGGAAAGGAGGCGGGGGACGGAGGGGAAAGGAAGCGAGGGACGGAGGGGAAAGGAGGCGGGGGACGGAGGGGAAAGGAGACGGGGGACGGAGGGGAAAGGAAGCGGGGGACGGAGGAGAAAGGAAGCGGGGGACGGAGGGGAAAGGAAGCGGGGGACGGAGGGGAAAGGAGACGGGGGACGGAGGGGAAAGGAAGCGGGGGACGGAGGAGAAAGGAAGCGGGGGACGGAGGGGAAAGGAAGCGAGGGACGGAGGGGAAAGGAGGCGGGAGACGGAGGGGAAAGGAAGCGGGAGACGGAGGGGAAAGGAAGCGGGGGACGGAGGGGAAAGGAAGCGGGGGACGGAGGGGAAAGGAGGCGAGGGACGGAGGGGAAAGGAGGCGGGGGACGGAGGGGAAAGGAGACGGGGGACGGAGGAGAAAGGAAGCGGGGGACGGAGGAGAAAGGAAGCGGGGACGGAGGGGAAAGGAAGCGAGGGACGGAGGGGAAAGGAGGCGGGAGACGGAGGGGAAAGGAAGCGGGGGATGGAGGGGAAAGGAAGCGGGGGACGGAGGGGAAAGGAAGCGGGGGACGGATGGGAAAGCAGGCGGGGGACAGTGGGGAAAGGAAGCGGGGGACGGAGGGGAAAGGAAGCGGGGGACGGAGGGGAAAGGAAGCGAGGGACGGAGGGGAAAGGAGGCGGGAGACGGAGGGGAAAGGAAGCGGGAGACGGAGGGGAAAGGAAGCGGGGGACGGAGGGGAAAGGAAGCGGGGGACGGAGGGGAAAGGAGGCGGGAGACGGATGGGAAAGCAGGCGGGGGACAGAGGGGAAAGGAAGCGGGGGGCGGAGGGGAAAGGAAGCGGGGGACGGAGGGGAAAGGAAGCGGGGGACGGAGGGAAAAGGAAGCGAGGGACGGAGGGGAAAGGAGGCGGGAGACGGAGGGGAAAGGAAGCGGGAGACGGAGGGGAAAGGAAGCGGGAGACGGAGGGGAAAGGAAGCGGGGGACGGAGGGGAAAGGAGGCGGAGGACGGAGGGGAAAGGAGGCGGGGGCGGGGGGGAAAGGAAGCGGGGGACGGAGGGGAAAGGAAGCAAGGGACGGAGGGGAAAGGAAGCGGGGGGGACGGAGGGGAAAGGAGGCGGGGGACGGAGGGGAAAGGTGGCGGGGGACGGAGGGGAAAGGAAGTGAGGGACGGAGGGGAAAGGAGGCATGAAACGGAGGGGAAAGGATGCAGGGGACGGAGGGGAAAGGAAGCAGGGGACGGAGGGGAAAGGAGGCGGGGGACGGAGGGGAAAGGAAGCGGGGGATGGAGGGGAAAGGAGGCGGGGGACGGAGGGGAAAGGAAGCAGGGGGGCCGAGGGGAAAGGAAGCGGGGGACGGAGGGGAAAGGAGGCGGGGGACGGAGGGGAAAGGAAGCAGGGGGGCGGAGGGGAAAGGAAGCGGGGGACGGAGGGGAAAGGAGGCAGGCGACGGAGGGGAAAGGAAGCGGGGGGCGGAGGGGAAAGGAAGCGGGGGAAGGAGGGGAAAGGAGGCGGGGGACGGAGGGGAAAGGAAGCGGGGGACGGAGGGGAAAGGAGGCGGGGGACGGAGGGGAAAGGAGGCGGGAGACGGAGGGGAAAGGAAGCGAGGGACGGAGGGGAAAGGAGGCGGGGGGACGGAGGGGAAAGGAGACGGGGGACGGAGGGGAAAGGAAGCGGGGGACGGAGGAGAAAGGAAGCGGGGGACGGAGGGGAAAGGAAGCGAGGGACGGAGGGGAAAGGAGGCGGGAGACGGAGGGGAAAGGAAGCGGGGGACGGAGGGGAAAGGAAGCGGGGGACGGAGGGGAAAGGAAGCGGGGGACGGAGGGGAAAGGAGGCGGGGGACGGAGGGGAAAGGAAGCGGGGGGCGGAGGGGAAAGGAGGCGGGGGACGGAGGGGAAAGGAGGCGGGGGACGGAGGGGAAAGGAAGCGAGGGACGGAGGGGAAAGGAGGCGGGGGACGGAGGGGAAAGGAGACGGGGGACGGAGGGGAAAGGAAGCGGGGGACGGAGGAGAAAGGAAGCGGGGGACGGAGGGGAAAGGAAGCGGGGGACGGAGGGGAAAGGAGACGGGGGACGGAGGGGAAAG
This sequence comes from Staurois parvus, assembly GCF_062004578.1. Lineage (NCBI taxonomy): Eukaryota > Metazoa > Chordata > Amphibia > Anura > Ranidae > Staurois > Staurois parvus. The sequence goes on from NW_028319009.1 coordinate 89,889, forward strand.
GAAGCGGGGGACGGAGGAGAAAGGAAGCGGGGGACGGAGGGGAAAGGAAGCGAGGGACGGAGGGGAAAGGAAGCGGGGGACGGAGGGGAAAGGAAGCGGGGGACGGAGGGGAAAGGAGGCGGGGGACGGAGGGGAAAGGAGGCGAGGGACGGAGGGGAAAGGAGGCGGGGGACGGAGGGGAAAGGAGACGGGGGACGGAGGAGAAAGGAAGCGGGGGACGGAGGAGAAAGGAAGCGGGGACGGAGGGGAAAGGAAGCGAGGGACGGAGGGGAAAGGAGGCGGGAGACGGAGGGGAAAGGAAGCGGGGGATGGAGGGGAAAGGAAGCGGGGGACGGAGGGGAAAGGAAGCGGGGGACGGATGGGAAAGCAGGCGGGGGACAGTGGGGAAAGGAAGCGGGGGACGGAGGGGAAAGGAAGCGGGGGACGGAGGGGAAAGGAGGCGGGGGACGGAGGGGAAAGGAGGCGAGGGACGGAGGGGAAAGGAGGCGGGGGACGGAGGGGAAAGGAGACGGGGGACGGAGGAGAAAGGAAGCGGGGGACGGAGGAGAAAGGAAGCGGGGACGGAGGGGAAAGGAAGCGAGGGACGGAGGGGAAAGGAGGCGGGAGACGGAGGGGAAAGGAAGCGGGGGATGGAGGGGAAAGGAAGCGGGGGACGGAGGGGAAAGGAAGCGGGGGACGGATGGGAAAGCAGGCGGGGGACAGTGGGGAAAGGAAGCGGGGGACGGAGGGGAAAGGAAGCGGGGGACGGAGGGGAAAGGAAGCGGGGGACGGAGGGGAAAGGAAGCGAGGGACGGAGGGGAAAGGAGGCGGGAGACGGAGGGGAAAGGAAGCGGGAGACGGAGGGGAAAGGAAGCGGGGGACGGAGGGGAAAGGAAGCGGGGGACGGAGGGGAAAGGAGGCGGGAGACGGATGGGAAAGCAGGCGGGGGACAGAGGGGAAAGGAAGCGGGGGGCGGAGGGGAAAGGAAGCGGGGGACGGAGGGGAAAGGAAGCGGGGGACGGAGGGAAAAGGAAGCGAGGGACGGAGGGGAAAGGAGGCGGGAGACGGAGGGGAAAGGAAGCGGGAGACGGAGGGGAAAGGAAGCGGGAGACGGAGGGGAAAGGAAGCGGGGGACGGAGGGGAAAGGAGGCGGAGGACGGAGGGGAAAGGAGGCGGGGGCGGGGGGGAAAGGAAGCGGGGGACGGAGGGGAAAGGAAGCAAGGGACAGAGGGGAAAGGAAGCGGGGGGGACGGAGGGGAAAGGAAGCGGGGGACGGAGGGGAAAGGTGGCGGGGGACGGAGGGGAAAGGAAGTGAGGGACGGAGGGGAAAGGAGGCATGAAACGGAGGGGAAAGGATGCAGGGGACGGAGGGGAAAGGAAGCAGGGGACGGAGGGGAAAGGAGGCGGGGGACGGAGGGGAAAGGAAGCGGGGGACGGAGGGAAAGGAGGCGGGGGACGGAGGGGAAAGGAAGCGGAGGACGGAGGGGAACATAAATAATCCTAGAGCCCCAAAAGGCTCCAATGGCCTCTTAAATCAATCTACTTCATTTGGTAAGAAAAGAAGAAGAGTAAGTGAGAGTAAAGAGGGAAAAGGAAAGACCACGAACAAAGAAAAAGGGAAAATAAGGAGGGTCAACCTAGAACCCGCTAAGGACCCGTTATATAATGAATCCAAGGACCCCAAACTTCTTAGAGTTATTAGGAAGAATCCAGGGGAGTCTGTCATTGGCCGTAATCCAGGTCGGCTTAGTCTTTACCTAGTCAAGCACCACCCACTGTTTCCAGTATATAGCAATAGTCATCCTCGCCACCAGAAACACGAATGTCATTCATTTCACCGACTTTTTAGGAACCTCATCAGGGAGTTTGTGAAAGAGGGCCGAGATCTGCAGATAATTACTCCCATCCAGGGATTTTTCTCTCAGAAAATGGGTGCAAAAACTTCTCCCTACTTGGTCACCCCTTGTCTCCACCCCCTACCCACCTCCGAGCACCCTCCCTTGATTCCACCACCTACCCACCTCCGAGCACCCTCCCTTGATTCCACCACCTACCCACCTCCGAGCACCCTCCCTTGATTCCACCACCTACCCAACTCCGAGCACCCTCCCTTGATTCCACCACCTACCCACCTCCGAGCACCCTCCCTTGATTCCACCACCTACCCACCTCCGAGCACCCTCCCTTGATTCCACCACCTACCCACCTCCGAGCACCCTCCCTTGATTCTACCACCTACCCACTTCTAAACACCCTTTCTCGATTCCACCCCCTACCCACCTCTGAGCATCCTCCCTTGACTGCACCCCCTACCCATTTTCGAGCACCCTTTCTTGATTACACCCCCTACTTACCTCCGAGCACCCTTTCTTGAGTCCACCCCTACCTACCTCCAAGCACCCTTTCTTGATTCCACCCCCTACCCACCTCAGAGCACTCTCCCTTGATTCTACCACCTACCCACTTCTGAGCACCCTTTCTCGATTCCACCCCCTACCCACCTCTGAGCATCCTCCCTTGACTCCACCCCCTACCCATCTTCAAGCACCCTTTCTTGATTCCACCCCCTACTTACCTCCGAGCACCCTTTCTTGATTCCACCCCCCACCAACCTCCAAGCACCCATTCTTGACTCCACCCCTACCTATCTCCAAGCACCCTTTCTTGATTCTACCCCCTACCCACCTCCAAGCACCCTTTCTTGATTCCACCCCCTTCCCACCTCCAAGCACCCTTTCTTGATTCCACCTCCCAGCACCCTCCCTTGATTCCACCCCCTACCCACCTCCGAGCACCCTCCTTTGATTTAACCCCCTACCCACCTTCGAGCACTCTTTCTCGATTCCACCCCTACCCACCTCTGAGCACCATCCCTTGATTCCACCCCCTACCCACCTTCGAGCACCCTTTCTTGATTCCACCCCCTACCCACCTCCGAGTACCCTCCCTTGATTCTACCCCCTACCCATCTCCGAGCACCCTCCTTTGATCCAACCCCTACCCACCTCCGAGCACCCTCCCTTGATTCCACCCCTACCCACCCGAGCACCCACCCTTGATTCCACCCCTACCCACTTCTGAGTACCCTGCCTTAAATACCCACCTGCAAGTACCATCTCTTTTAGAGAACACAGAACCGAGTATCATTTTGCGGTTCTAAGTCATTTGCATGGAATTTGTTCACGATAATAAGAAAAGCAGTAAAATAGATCTCCTGCAGTCAGCAACATAAGACACATGCAGCAACAATAGAGCCCCCTTGGAACAACAGACTCCCTCAGGAACAATAGATCCTTGAGCAACAAAAGACCCCCACAGTAACAATAGACTCCCAGCAAAAATAGATCCCCCACACAATAGACCCCCCATAGCAACAATTGACCTCCCACAACAAAATACCACCCCAGCACCAATAGACTGCCAGCATCAACAGATCCTCCAGCAGCAAGCAACAGTAGATCCCTCCCAGCAACAATTGACCCCCAGCAAGATAATACCCCCCAACAACAATAGATCCCCCACCAGCAACAGTAGACCTCCACGGAAACAATAGACCCCCCCATGCAAAAATAGATTCCCACCAGTGATAACAGATCCCCCAGCAGCCAGCATAAATAGACCCTCCAGTACAGCCCAGCACTCCTTGCCATGACATACATTCAGCGCTGGCGGTGCCGGAACTCAGTTCCCCCCACATTCCCGCTGAAAAAATCCCTGCTCCCATCATTGAATAAATACAATTCAACATCTCTATCCAGAAACCTGTTACTACAGGGCATTGCCACCAGATGTGTTGCATAGTATTCAATTGGCTGCACTGCCGAAAACAAGTGGGCGATGAGTACGGGTGCGTTTTCGGCACTCGAGTAGGAACCAAGTACCAGCTCAAGAGCGATCTATAATTGGCTTCTATTAGCGTTGTATTAATGGATACTCAGAATAATATAATATCCTGCCATTCACATCATTCAAGAGAAAGCTTCGGGTCTCGTGCCCACTGAGTCATATAGGGAAGCTTGGCTCAGTGAGGGAAGCACACACCGCAGACACTCTGCCCCCAAATTGACAAGATATTTCAAAAGGTGTCGGTGACAAAGGACCAATTAGTCATTTAAAGGAGTTGTAAAGGCTGAAGGTTTTTTTACATTTGTGTATTATATGCATGAAGGTAAAAAACCTTCTGTGTATCACCCCCCAGCCCCCCCAATACTTACCTGAGCCCCATCGAGATCCAGCGATGTGAAGGACAGCCTCAGTTGTCCCGGGTCAATAGTCCGCTGACACCCGCCGGCATCCTATCCGATCCTGTATGCCACAGGTGTCAAACACAAGGCTGAGGGCCAAATCTGGCCCTCCGGGCTGCTTCATGTGGCTCTCAGACCTCTCCTGCAGCTGTGGCACTCCCTCGTCTCCACCTTGTCTCAGCAGTCAACAGAAGAGAGGAGGACAGATCTCCTCTGCCAGATCCTGCTCTTCTCCATGCAGCCACAGAGAGGCTCATTTTTGCAACCCCCCACCCTTGGTCTCAGCAATTAGCAGCAGAGAGGAGGACAGAACGCCTCTTACAGATCTTGCATGTGTCTGTGCTGCCGCAGCACCACCTCGTCTTGACACCCACCTTGTCTCAGCAGTCGGCAGCAGAGAGGAGGATAGAACTCCTCCTACAGATCCTGCACGTATCTGTGCAGTCGCAGCACCTCCTCGTCTCTGCTGCTGACTGCTGAGACAAGGTGGGGACAGAGATGAGGAGGTGCTGCGGCTGCACAGAGACATGCAGGATCTCTAGCAGGAGTTCTGTCCTCAGAGAGGAGGACAGAACTCCTCATACAGATCCTGCACCTCTCTGTGCAGATGCAGCACCCCCCTCATCTCTGCCCCCACCTTGTCTCAGCAGTTAGCAGCAGAGAGGAGGACATAACTCCTCCTAGAGATCCTGCATGTCTCTGTACAGATGCAGCACCCCCTCGTCTCTGCCCCCGCCTTGTCTCAGCTGACAGCAGCAGAGAGGAGGAGAGAACTCCTCCTAGAGATCCTGCACGTCTCTATGCAGCCGCATCACCCCCTTATCTCCACCTCCCCTGCAGCCTTCAGCAGCTGACTCCAGCCCTCCTTTGATCCTCCTCCAGACTCTGCACTTTCTGCTTCCCAGGTCCACCTCCAGCTTCCTACTGGCAGCAGCACAAGGTGGGGAGTGCTCTGCGATGTAGGGGAGGGTGGGGTGGGGTGCTCTGGACATCTAGTCTTACAGATACAACTGGCCCTTGAAGGGCAACAATAATGCTGATGCGGCCCGCCATGAAATTGAGTTTGACACCCCTGCTGTACGCCAAAAACAGACGCTCCATTTTCCATCTGACTGTCCCATTGAAATCATCAGGCAATCTCTGTGTCAGAGACCTGTCATCCGCCTGCTCAGCGGGGATCAGCGGACAGATCCACCCCCCCCCCCCGCCCCCCGGATCACGCTGGCGGATCCTCCCTGTATGAAAGGGGCCATCGTTTTAAAATCCAACACATTTCAGGGGCTGTACTGCTCTTCATCAGGGCTTTGGAAATGATACGATGTGTAGCAACAATGTATGTAGGCATTTGTTGTGCATTTTTAACACTCCTCAAACGCTCCCCAAACGCTCCATGCGTGTTTTTGAGGCGTTTTCCGAGCGTTAAAACCGCACCACAAACGCCTGTAATGAAGTTCAATGGTATTAACGCTCCACAAATGCCTGTCAGACGTTTGAGGAGCGTCACCATAGACTTGAATGGGAGGCTTCAACTCCTCGTTGACTCCACATGAGGCGTCAATTTTGCCGCGACGCTGACGCTTCAGTGTGCACAGCGCTCTGTGCTGCCATGTGTAGGATTTTCATAGGCGTTTGAGGAGCGTTAAAAACACGTCCCAAATGCCTGTCTAACACCTGTTAACAAAGCTAGTGTGAATGTAGCCTTAGGGACCTTAGACTGTAGGCTCCTCGGGGGCGGGGACTGATGTGAATGTACAATATATGTAAAGTGCTGCGTACATTGACGCCGCTATATAAGTACCTGAAATAAATAAATAACAGGGAGTCAGAGAGTAGTCTTGGGTGGGCACCCATATCCATTGTTCCTCCTGATGTCCCCAAATTTATTTATTTCAGGTACATATATAGCGCCGTCAATCCACACAGCGCCTTATGCACCATAGACGGCTCGAAAACCGCGTGTTTTTTCGAACGATAAACGAAAAATCGGTCGTTCGTTAAACTGACGGTACCACCAACGATTCCAAAAATTGGCCGACCGAGTCATAAAGTTCACCTCATATAAGAGCCAAAACTTCTGTTCCCTCCAGGTCACGGCTCATACGTTGTGTATATATTTTTTTTCGTTAAAAAGAACGTAGAATTTGGCCATCATTGCCGCAAAAATCGGTCATTTTCCATGAATTTTCCAACATGACCGATAATCCAAAAGTGAAAAAAAACCTGAAAACTGGCCGGCCAATTAACCCACTAACAGTGCGAAAATCAGCCGAATATTCTTTCAGATTTTCGATCTGTCTATGGCCGGCATTACATATATATTGTACATTCACATCAGTCCCCGCCCCCGAGGAGCGTACAGTCTAAGGTCCCTAACTCACATTCATACATACACATACTAGGGACAATTTTAGACAGGAGCCAATTCACCTCCCAGCATATCTTTGGAGCGTGGGATGAAACTGGAGTACCCGGAGGAAACCCACACAGGCACAGGGAGAACATGCAAACTCCAGGCAAACTCCTTCGATATGGAAATGCCCATCTCTTGAGGACTTCCGAAATGCCGGCACCCCCCCCCCCCTTCCCAACACCTACCTGTCACTCCTACCATCAGAAGGTGCGCAGTCAGGTCCAATGCCCAGCCCCGGTGCTTCGGAATATAAATGCGCTCCGGCGAAGTTGAACGACATCGAAGTTGGATGTCATTCCGACTTGTAAGACATCTTCCCCATCGTTGGTGTCGTTGGACATCTTCCCAGAAATCTCTGCAAGTGGCACCTGAAGTCGCGCATTCGCTGCTTCAGAATTCGGCACGGCTCCGGCCAAGTCAGAATCGCACCAAGATGACCGCTTTAATTGCGGACAATTTCGGGCAAATCCCGCGGCAAGTCGCACTGGTTGTGACCGGGATGTAACGCCTACTACAGTGATACTCTTCTTGTACACACGGAGTATATATCATGGAATTGTATCCAGAGCCATCCTTCTCAGTACACAGTCCGGGTTTTATTGATGTTTTGGACATGATTGGACCATCCATCCAGCTTGCCTTGTAATTCCGGAGCAATTATGTTTTATTTTCAGTTCACTCCAAAGTCATTATAAATGGAAACATTGTTTACTTCTGGTATCAATGAGAATATATTGCCTGGAATCTGTCCGATGGGTTTCAGTGATAGAGGCGGACCTGGGAGTACGAACCCCTCGGCTGACGTCATTTTCGGTTTATAAATGAAAATCCATTGAAAATAATGCCTCGGTTTACGAATTTTGTTCGCAATACTAAGTAAGTTTTCCCAGAATGCATTGCACCTGGGAGGTTTATAGCGCTGGCCCCCGTGGCTTTAACCCCTTCAAGTCCGGACACTTTCCCCCCCCTTCCGGTCCGGACACTTTCCCCCCCTTCCAGTCCGGACACTTTC